>NC_142011.1:170519125-170669742 GCF_049901735.1 Notechis scutatus
ACCTGTAGGAAAGAAATCCATTAGCTGCAAATGGATTTTTAAGGTAAAAACAGATAAAGATGGTAATTTAATCCATAAGGCAAGGTTAGTAGCCCAAGGTTTTAGGCAGAATGCTAATGACTACGATGAGGTGTTTGCACCTAGTCTTAAGGCAGCAACCTTGAGGGCAGCTTTAGTGTGGGCAGCTAGTAAAAACTATATAGTTAACCATCTAGATGTGGAAACTGCTTACTTGCACGCCCCATTAAAACATATTATTTATATGAAAAACCTGTTGGTATTAAAAGTGAAAATAAGGATAATAATGATTGTTGGTTGTTAAAGAAAAGCCTCTATGGTCTTAAACAATCAGGCTATGAATGGAACCAGTATATTGTAAATGAACTAAACAATATAGGATTTAAAGCTGGTTTAGCGATCCATGTCTGTTTAAGAGGGAGACAAATGGGAAAGTATCATTATTATTACTATTCACAGATGACATTGCATTGATAACTGAAACTAATGATGAAGCAAATAAAATAATAGCATCATTAGGAAAGAGAATAAAGATCAAGCAATTAGGGAGATAAAGAAGTATCTCGGTTTGAATATAAAGAAAACAAGGAAAGGTTTTATGATATCTCAGGAAGATAAGATAAGCAAATTGTTAAAAGATTACAAGATGGAGCTTTGTAAGCCAGCTAAGACTCCAATGAGTCAGGAGTTTAGCAACACTGATGTACAAAGCCCTGAGTTTGATAAGGTGATTTATCAATCTTTAATTGGTAGTTTGAGTTATATTAGTAATTGGTCTAGACCAGATATATCGTACTGTGTGAATCAGTTGGCTAGATTCAATTCTGCACCATGTGAAAGACACTGGAATGCAGCTAAGAGGATATTAAGATATCTTAAAAGACAATGAATTATTCATTGTATTTAGAACCAAAGGGTGATTTAATTCTGAGTGCTTATGCAGATGCTAGCTTTGCATCAGAAAGAGACACTAGAAAGTCGACTTCAGGAACAGCCATAATGCTGGGTAATACATTAATAGGCTGGAAGTCAATAAGACAACAGCATATAAGTTTGTCTACTATGGAGGCAGAATTCTCCTGTTTATCATTGTTATGTACAGAATTAATAATGTATAAACAAATGTTAATTGATATAGGTATAACAGTAGATTATCCTATAATTATACATGAAGATAATCAGGCAGCAATTCAAATGGCCACAAATATTGGAGTAAAAACAAGGAGCAAGCATACAGATCTAAGATACCTAAACGTGAGACAATCTGTAAGAAGTAAGATGATTCAGCTAGAGTACTGTATGTCGGAGGACAATTTAGCTGATAATTTTACTAAAGCTCAAGGTGCCAGTAAGCACCAGGAGAGTTGTGAAAATATGGGATAAGATTGTAAGGTATTATATATTTATTTCACCCAAAAGGGGAGTATGTTAGGTATAACATTGATACCAAATATGGTTTGGGTGAATAAATATATAAAACTTAGATATCATGGTTTAAGTGCTTATCACTTTAAGCACAATGCAGCAGGCAATTAGCCGATTAAGGGTGCGGTTAGAAGTTACAATATAAGGAAGCATTAGAAGCTGGAAAGCTCTCTGGCTGTAACTGTGTGCTGGCTGTAACTGTGTGCTGCTGTGACTAACTGTGATTACTGACTGTGAGTGCCTGTGACTGAACTGTTTTTGTTTGCTACTGTTTGCTGAATATCCAGCGTTTGTTTCTCTGGAGAGTGAAACCGGAGGAGGAGAAGATATCTTTATCGGCTTGATAAAGATATTGCAAGGACTCTTACTTGGACTATACTAGTGAGTCTTACTGGATGGAAATACTGTGAATGATTTAATGGACTGAATGACAATGCTTAAACTCTAACTGGATTAAAAACTATTTAAACTACAAACAGTGTTTGTGTTTCAGTGTGTGTATACTCTGGGGCCCTTCCACTCTCCTTTGGCTGCCTGGCTTGACTACTGCTGCAATATTATTCTAGGGGTTAATCCCCAAATCCCTAACAGGAAGAATCATTTGAACTTTGCGGGGTGGGAGCAATTCTATTCCTTTGTATATGTGTTCTACCCGCCAATTTCTTAGTTTCAGAATTGGCTCTGTCGTTTCCACTTTAATTTCCAGTAAAAGGGTAACTTTGCTCTACACCATGGAGTCTGAGTATTTCTTTCTTGGCACAGACTGACAGCAATGGACATTTTATTTTGTATTTTACATTTTAAAAAATGTCATAAATTGTGGGTGGGTGAGATGACTGCAAGATGATGCAAATGGCTGTAAATGTGATAATTACCCAAAATGTCATAATATAACTACATGGGGAAGGGAATCAGATATTCTAATCCAGATTATAAATTGGAGATCTGTCATAACCTTGGTCACTAAGTGACCAAATGTAAGTCAAGGACTATCTGTAGGTACCTAAAGAACATGGAAAATTACAGTTTACATCTATATGACACTATATTTTAATTGGAATGGCTTGTCTCATTGGCAATACCAAAAACTAGCAAATATGTTCAAAAGTTTTTATTAGTTCATTTTTTGGATAGTTTATGCCAAAGTTAGGTAAATTTCTACCTTCTGTATGGGGAAGAGGGCAACAAATGTTGATCTAACATATATAATAACCACTATGCCAAGATTCAGCTTCATATATTCCAAAGTTAGACAAGATAGCAATTTATTTAAGATCAACATTCAGCTCAAAATTCTGGGTGCTACAATGCGAAAATAACTGGATGGAGTTTAAGAAAGCCAATTCAGCATTATTCCGTTAAGCAAACTGAAGAAAGCAAGCAAAATTGTCCAGATAGATGAGATAAAAGTTGCAGTTCGTGCATTGTGTTCCCACAGTTTGCTAAACTCTAGTTGGCTCAATAAGCCACAATTGTTAGTGGTCAAACATTGTATTTAAAAATCACAATGGTTAGATTCACACAACATGTAAAGATGAAAACTAACCTTATTATGGCTTTGAAAGCAGCATCCCTGATACACTTCTAAGGAGCATATAACTGAGAGCCCTTCTCCAATTATCTTTTCTCTGAATACACCTTTGAAAATATACCCAAATTATCATGGTTAGTTAACTATAGCCCCAAATACTACAAAGCTCTCTTAATCCATTTTAACTAACAGCAGGTTAGGGTCATCATGGCCTTTCATGGCAAAAGGCTGCTTTTTTGTTTTTGTCCTGAAATGATGACCATCAATAGCCCATTTACTCTACTGGTTAAGTCACCAGGCTAAAAACAGGAGACCATTAATTATAATCCCACCTTAGTTATGAAAGCCAGCTGAGTGACTTTGAGCCAGTCACATTCAGGAGTAAGGTTTGTTTGCTGCATGAGTTATTTATGAAAAATAAAGGTGAGATAAAGTGATTGCAAAATGTAATGCTATCAAATAAAACCCCTTAAGCAAGAGGTCTTTCTCAGATTGAATACTATACTGTACTTTTTTTTTGTCTTCATTCCAGAATCTAATGGCATTTGTGTTTCTTGTAAGACTAATTTTAGGTTTTCCTTTTTAAAAAGGTAATTGGTGAGAAGACATGAAGGGGGGGAAAAAACAACTTTTCTCCCCACCTGCTGATCTGGTTGACCAACTCCCAAATTCCCCTGCTGGCAGAGTTGTACCTGCAAGCATGTTGATTGGCTATACCGCATCTGTGCTTAATTTATATGTACCTGAGACCTTTTAATTACAAACGTGCTTCAAAATTACCTTCACACTTTTGAAAACAAAAGCAACAAAGGTTAACCCTTTACTGACTGGCCAATATATAGTTTACAGTTAGATCATAAGATGTTCACAGTTGAACCGAAATGAATGTTTAGCCTACCGAAATACCTGCGGCTGTAATTTCTTGTATTATTATTTTTTCTGCGTGTAACCTCAGTGACCTCAACAAAACTTTCCCCAGCAGATATATTCGGACTCTTCCAATTCCTTATTGGTTCATATTACATAGAAACTCTAGGAACTGTAATCCGGAGGCTTCGAGAGGAACCCGGTTCGCGGCGGATTCGGGAGGCAAATCGGAATAAAAGCGGCGGGGAAAGCTGAAGGGCAATCCATTTGGGTTTGACTAGCTGTGAGCGCCCTGCAGTTTCTGCCCAATCCGTTCCCTCTTTTACGAAGCGAGGAAGGTCCTTCTATCCACCGGCGTTACTTTAGCCCAAAAGCCGAGCCTCTCTCCCGCGCACACACCTTCCCCCGCAGCCGGTGACTTGGGTCCATTTGCCAGGAGGCTCTTGCGCCTACCTCCCGGCACAACTTTCTTGCCAGTTCGGTTCCGCCCACTCCTTTTTGGGAAAATGCTCACATTTTCTCTACTTCTCTTTTTACCCAGAGCAGCCCCCACCCCTCCCGCGCGCCCTTTCCAGAACAACTATGCAAATTGTCCACGACCAGGAAGTAAAGCCGGAGCGCACAGTAGCCTCTGCAAGGCGCCTGAGGTTCCTCTGTGCAGCGAGCAGGACTGGCTGAGGCGAGAATGAGCCTCGCCGGTTCTTCTTGGTTAGGTTTTCACTTCCCCTGTTTTTAAGTTCCGAAAACGGGGCGACTTCGTTCTCAGAGAGGCTCCTTCTGGGCTGCGGGCTCCCTCTCCTTTTCTCCAGCCTCCGGGCTGAAAAAACGGTGGACTTAATTGGTGTGGAGTTCAACTCTCCAAGCTCAGGAAGGTAAGTCCTTCTTCTTTTCCGACCACTTTAAGGGGCTTTTGGCGGCCCCTTTCTCCCTTCCTGTCCTGGGAGATGGGTTGGTTTTACTGGAGCCTGTGGAACTTCCTTTGATCAGACCACGATCTTTCTACCCGTCCGGTTCGACTTGAATCTGCTTGGGTTAGTTGGCTGTCGCTTTGTTCAGTGATAATTTGTCTTTATCTTTGGAGAGTGGGTCGTTGCTTCTGACGGATTTCCTTCTGACGGATGTGGAGCGCTGGGAGATAGGTAAAAAGAGATTTTGCCCTCCGATGTTGACAATTGAAGGGGTGTCTGGCCCCATTGGCTCTCAACAAACTAATGTGTCTATTGTAAATTCATTCAACGCTTGATTTTGGTATCCTATACTTTTGCATGTATTGTCTCTCCATCTTTTTCCTTTTATTCAAGAATCTTTGCCCGTAGTTTTACAAGACATTGAAGATGTCTTGAAATTATCCCAAGTTAGGCAGACAATCTAGCCTTCAGTAATTAACGTGTGATATTAGTATTTATATATTGTGAAATTAGAGGCAGTGGGAATATCAACCTTCCCCAAACCCAATTTTCTCCAGACTGTTAGGTGTTAGTTGGGTTAGACATTGTATGAAATACTGACTCTGCCTCAAACCAGTAATAGATGATGCAATGAAGTCTGTGAACCTAAAAAAATTAGGTTAGTTCAGAAAACCATTGAGGAGCATATCATGAGAGCAACTGATTTAATTTGTAAATATTTCTTAGCTTAGTTTATGTCTCAACTTTCTTTCAGAAGGACGAAGCAAGATGCCTAGTTTGCTGCCTTCTGATTTGATCATTGCAAAAATGCCACAAGGCTGGGAGAAGGTGATTGGCTCATTAAGTCTCTGAACTCTGCTTCAGGGCAAAATTAGGATTTCAATCTGGGGTCCAGTAGTCTAGACATTATTTTATGCAATATTATTATTTAGGGATGCTTTGGATGCACTTTCATATGGGCTTTTGTCCACATGGATATGATGAAATTGTTACAGTAGTTTGTAGAATTGAATTACAGTAACATTAGCAAATTGAATTGAATTGAATTACAGTAACATTAGCAAAGGGGTACAAATAAATATTTTTAATGATGCTCTGAAACCATTTACAACATAGTGCCTTTTCCTGCTTTGTTATTTAAATTCTTAATGCTCTGCAGTTTGAACTGTATGCTGAACAGTTCTTTTGAAAAAAAAGAGGAAGTGTGATACTAAATGGGCAGTTTATACAGCTGACCCTTAGAGGAAGTTTTATCTGTATACCAGCTATGTTACAGTTGCATTAGCTGAAAGGAAGTCAGTACTATTATTACAATAGCTCCTCTATCAGTTTATAGGGAAGTAAATTTATGCAGTTCAGTTGTTTAATTTTGACAGACATTTTCCCTCTTGTTCAGAATGTTTTGCAAGTGTCACTACACTTTGTCTTATTAAAAGTAGGTTGTTTTATGACATGATTGATTCATTATTTAAGAAATATATTAGCTGTTTTCCCCACTTATAGATACTATTAGCTGTTTTTCTCAACCAGATAACACTTGCGAACATAATATGTTACTGTCTTTGTGCAGTTTAATAATAATAGCTCTGCTCTTGAATGTTAGTAATATTTCAACTAAATAATTGCTACAAGATGATACAAACTTCTTTTTTCTAATTAATATTAATTATAATTAGGTTTTTATAAAAAAAATCTAGAAGAACAGTTGAAGTTAACTGTCTTCAATTCCTCAATCCTATCCTTATTTACCTGTGAGGATGTTCTAGATACTTAAAATTTTATTAAAAAACTGCAGTCTTGATATAGGGTATTCATCATAACAACATACTTCTGTTTTATTGCTCATTGATTTTCTCTTACTTCACAATCTTGATATGGCTATCAGAATAGTTGTTTACTATTTAGCATTCTCATCCATTGTTTTTATAGCCTTCTGATACAAGCAAAAGTTAATGATTACTCAAAATGGAATGTTAAACAATTACTTAAAATGCTAGACAAATAAACTTAATTGATTTTATTCTTAAAAGGGTTTTCTTTATAACTTGAATCGGGGAAATTGTTTCCTGATTTTTAAGTCATTATATTAAAAAAAGACCAATTACATTTGGAGTAGGATTGATATTCTTGTGTGCATATGTTTGAAACATTTGATGCTTCAATGAACAAAGGCAGCATAGTGTATATTTTGTGTAGTTACAATCCATTTGTGCTCACTAGAAGGGCTTATAAAGGTAGACAGTAGTGGTCTTTAGAATAGATAGTGTTTGGTCACAAATTGTTTAATCAGTCTTGATTCCAAATCACACTGTCTATTCTCAGTTTACTCCTTAGATAAGTGAGATTTACTATTTTCAAATTGAAAAGTCATATTAATAAGTATATGTTTATACGGAATGTATTGCAGCAAGGTATCTTCCAGTTTTAATAAGAAATTAATTAGAAAAGATTAATGGTAAAGGGGCAATTCGGAGTGCCCTTGCACACGTTGTATATAAAGAAGTCAGGATAGTAAAAAGAGGCAATTGCATCTTGGTGGCTAGAATGTTCCAGCCAAAACATGACTTTATAGTTCTACCCACCCACATCTGATGCATGCAAATTTAGGTTTAAAGCAGTATACATAATTGCTGCTATGTTGATTATTCCGTATATTTGTTGGGATATAAAGTGTGACAAATTTTCTATCTGAAGAAAAGGAAAAAAAAAATCCATTATTAAGGTTTGCAAATATGTTTTGTTTGGTCAGCACAATGAAACATTGGAAGATATGAATATAATTATTATTAGATAAGTAAGGATAGGCACATGTAGTATGAAAGAGCTGAGAATTTCTTAATTTCAGCTAGATATGTTCTGTTAAAGACAAACCCAAGGAGTATATGGAGACATGGAGTCACACTAGTAGTGAGAATGATGGCATGTACATTTAATAAACATAATTTTCATCAGTAAAAATGTTCAGGTCTCTGTCACTTGCCCGACAACCAAATATTCATAGTCTTTGGAGAATAAAGTTACATGGTTAATTATTAAAACTATTTTCTAGGTTTGTGATTCTCTCATTAAATCCCAGGATTCGCTGGAGTTCCACATGAAACCTTTAAACTTTTTTCAAGACATTTTGTGAAAATGCCTATACTGGTCTCTCAAAATTTCAAATGTGCCTAAAAAAACCAAACAAGTTCATTGCCAGAGTTCCTCGCAAGACACTTTTTGCTATCTGCCACCTTTCAGATACTTAAGTTTGTGACATTTCCTGTTAAGAGTTTGAGAGTTATCTCTAATCATTCATTTAAAAACACGAATGCTTTGAAATAAATGTCATAAATGGCCTGTTACAATATACACTGTTAACAATCATACCATAAGGTCTGGGAGGAGAGGAATATTACAAGTCACATTTGTACTTGTGACATCTAATGGGAATCAGGAGGCCGGTCTTTTCTGCAGTGGAATCTACTAACACACACACACACCCTCCCGCAAACATGACATTAGCCCCAAGGTGACGTTAGCCCCAACCCTATTGGTCTTCTAGAATTCTCTCAAAATCTGTTTTTTTCCCCCAGCAAGCTCGGGGAGCCCATGAAAATAGAGAGCCCATGAGGTGGTTGAATTGTGTGTAGTATGTTGCTCCCTTCTCCCCCTTTCTTATTTACTGTATATGTTGAATTGTTTTTAATGGTTATTTTTATTTGTTTATAGTGTTTGTTTTATGACTCACTGGTCAGAATCATGTTTATGAGATGGGCTGCTATGTAAATTAGATACTTAGTATATTTGAGCTTCAATTAATTAAAAATGAAGTTTTGCCTTAAAAAAAAAAGAAAATCTAATGCAAACAAGCTGTACAACTGCCATATTATAATGTGGATATTGTGACTGAAGAACTGTAAAGCTACCCGGGTACTGAAGAAAGTGTGTGTGGATAATATTTTTCATAGTTCCTTTTCTTGAAGTTTCATTATTGCATGTTAACACTAGCAGGAAATCCAGTGTTTGAGATAAATTTATTTTAAGTACTTTGTTACTAAAAACATGTAGGTTGCTAAGTATAGATCTCTTAACTATCATAATAATAATACATCTTTCTAATTTTCCTTAAATATATCCACAATTCTTTAGATTATTGTTTAATGTTTTCTTTTTTGTTCCTCAAGCATGTTGCAACATAGTATTTAAAGGCCAAATATAACTCTGATCACAAATATTGTGAGGATACTGATCTCTAATACACTCATTACAATGAAGTGATGGAGCAGGTATACATTCCAGTCACAAAGAAAATTAGATTGTCCTGTTAAGAATTCCACTTTTTCAATTGTGGCTCTGGGAAATATCTTTGAGAAAGACTTTCCGGATCAAATACCTTGGCTCTTTGAAAAGTAAAAGTCTTTATAGGTAGTCCTTGATTAGCAAATGCCTTGTTTAGCAGCTATTCGCAGTTAGGATGGTGAGGAAAAAGTAAATTTATGACAAAAGGAAAATTGGAGTAAAATTATAGGACAAATACATTTCCATTTAATGAGCATTTTGCTTAATGGCAGAGTTACCAGTCACAATTGTGGCCACGAAATGAGGACTACCTTTATAGTTGCTGATGTATGCTGCATAATTTTTTTACAATCTCTTATGTATGTTTTTCCCTTTCCTGTGAATGAACCAGTGGTCATTGTAATTGCTTTGGGAAATGTAAACTTTGAAAGCAACTTGTAAATAGAATTAACAGATTAACTATTTATGTAAGTCATTTTATCTTTCAGTCTTGTCACTATGGATTTCAACACATTACATCAATAATATATGCTTTTTACATTTGCTTTTGATGTGAAAGTTATTTTGCAGAGGAAGCGTCCTTTAATGGTGTGCCTTACAAACTTTAAATTCAAAATTAAGGCATGTATGAGTTAAAATGAAAATACCAAACATATGGTTCTTACCAACATAGGTCAGAGGTACCATCCTTTTCTACCATTTCACCAAATGTAAGAGGATGAACATGCTTCAGGTCAGAGGTGGTATTCAGCAGGTTCTGACCAGTTCTGGAGAACCAGTAGCGGAAATGTTAAATAGTTTGGAGAACCCGCAAATACAGCCTCGGGCTGGAGATTTTACAGTTTGCCACACCCACCAAGCCACGTCCATAGAACCGGTAGTAAAAATTTTTGAATCCCACCATTGCTTCAGGTCCTTTTACTAACTTTGTCTTGTGAGGGAGATCCAGGAAATATGCTTGGACCATCTGCCCTTTGGAACATTATACCCCTAGACCAGGGTTTTCCCACATAAGGGTACTTCCCTTGGGAGTCCAAGGGAGGTGTGAAAGTTTTTATCTTTTTATGTCTTTGTTCAAAGTAAATTTGCATTATATCATTCTGTGTTTTCTTAAGGTCTTCTTATACAAAAGGTAGCTAAATAAAGATAGGAAAAGACATAATTGGTTTAAGGACATTTATGATCAGAATCCCATTTTGCTTTTTGAATCTGAATCTATACATAGCTTTACTGTCAAATTTTCAAATACTGAAAGTTGAACATTTATGTTTAGTCATAATGGTTATATTATGGCTAAACATATATTGAACTAGATATACAATATATGTGTGTCTTCCTTCAGGCATGGAAACAATGAAGAACTACTAAAGTAAAACAAAACAGATTAAGTAGACCCTATAGTTGTTGGTGAAAAGGAAAAGTATTGGTTAGAAGCTCATATAGATCAGGATTCTTTCAACCACGTACTTCTAATTTGTTAAACAACTTCAGAATTGTGATTCACTTAAAGAATGCATGGGCATCTCCAGGGAGATGAAAAAAGTAATTAACATGAACCAAGATGTGACAGTGAAAACTCAACATCCCTTAGATAATTATGTGTATGAATGGGTGCATTGGGAAGGGTTTTATATCACAAAGCACATTTTGTTATATTGTTATCATTGTAGTTATGGTGATATGGCATTGTAGATTCAGATTTTATGTTAAGGCAAAAATAAATACTATATTATGGGTTAGAATATTTCCAGATGTCCCACATGTATTTTGCTAATCTGATATAAAACCAGTCAAATTTGTATTACAAATCTATAACTTTGTTGTATTTCTTAAAGTTGCATCCACTGTGTTAATCAGGGGGTGTTGAAATGTTTGCTATCCAAACTAATCAATCAAGAGTTCTTGGGGCCCATCTGCAGAGTTTCCATTGTATTTAAAAAAACAATGCATACTAGATTGTACAAAAACCCTGTTTTATAGAAAGCAGAGAAAAGCACTTTTTGGCAGTTTGTTTCTCCTTCCAATGTATTTATGTATTCCGAAAACATAAAATAAAACATTTTGAAAGATAGTCAAATGATCAGATGATTTTTGAAAACTGAGGAAAAATATGATTGGATAAACAACTGCTTGGATGAACTCCTCAGACACAAACCTTATGAGAGAAGGGAGATGAAATCTCAATAGGTTCCAACAATTCAAGATTATTTAGAATTCTGAGGAATACCAGATTTTTTCAATGGGGATAGACACAGGGAAAACATGCACATATATTAGGCTAACATCAGAATGACCAATGATTTTAATTTTTGAATTCTGCATTCTACAGCAATAAATATATTTTATTTATTTATTAATCTGATTTGTCAAACACTTACAAAATAATAAGTATAAGAGTAAAATGAGTATGAATACAGGAAATAGGTACGAATAAATGGAGACAATAGGACAGGTACAGTAGGCATGATTGTGCACTTATGCACGCCCCTTACATTCTTAGGAATGGGGTGAGGAGGTCAGTAGTAGATACTTTAAGGTTAAAGGAGTGGCGGTTTGAGGATGTAACAACAGAGTCAGATAGTGCATTCCAGGCATTGACCACTCTGTTGCTGAAGCAAGTCGTACTTTTTGCAAACAAGTTTGGAGTGGTTTACATTGAGTTTGTATCTGTTGTGTGGTCTTGTATTGTTGCAGTTGAAGCTGAAGTAGTTGTATGGGACATCTTTAATATAGCTAATTCTACCTTATGTGGTATGAGAATCAGGCACTAGATTAGAAACTAGGAGACTAAATTCTAGTCTTGCCGCAGGGACAAAGCAGCCAGGTGATTTTGGGCCAGTAACACTCCCTCAGCCCTAAGAAAGAGGTAATGTGCATCTTTAATACATAGCAATCAATCCAGAGTTCTTTAGTAATCCTAAATATTATAATAATAAAAAAACCCTCTACAAATTAAGAGTTTGACATTTGAATTGTGATTTTAAGTAACTTTTACTCAACATTCACTAAAGAATCCAATATACTGTACATGCAGCTAGTTCTTTCTAATATTATCCTATAGAAGGTACTCACTTAATGACTACCTTGATTAGCAACTGTTTGAAGTTATGGTGATACTGAAAAAGTAGCTTTTTTATACTGTATTGATTCTCACACTTACAAACCAGTGCAGCATCCATGTGGTCACATGTTCATAATTTGGGCACTTTGCAATTGGTGAGTTTTTACATTCTGTGGTCACATGCTCACCATTTACATGCTTCACAGTTGAGTTCAAATAATCAGTCAGTAGAGAAGCTGGCAGTAAAATTACAAGTTGCAATCACATGATCTCTTGCTTAATTACTGTGGGTGATTTGCTTAATGTTCATGGCAAACATGAGGCTATATGAAGTTTCACTTAACCGCATTGCTTATTGATGGAGTTGCCAATTCCAATTGTGGTTGTGATTGTTAAGCACTATCTGTAGTTTTAAGATTCTAGGAAACATATTTCACACGATTTGAAACAGCCCTTGTTGATTTAACAACTATGATGGCTAATTTATGCCAGAAAAAGAAATTACAACCATTAACTACAATCCAATCAGATTTTGTAATAAGCATTGGCCCAGAGCTTGAGAAAAGAGCTAGATGTTCAGGACTCTTATGAAAGATTACTGATTTATAAACCACAATCCAATTTCAATCCAGTTCTTTAAATACAACAAAATTAATTCTATACATTGTAAATTCATTTTAAAATGTATGACAATAAAAGTTCTCCAAATACTAATCAAACTTAGAGTCAATTTTTTTTGGTTTGTTTATCAAATGTATATAACTGTCTATCCCAGTAATATGATTGTAGGTGACATATAATAAAACAATTACATCTTAAACATTAAAACAATACATTGTAATGAGATCATGGGAGAATGCACCAAAATTTCACATACAATGTAACATCTTACATTATCTTTTATATTCTTAGTAGATTGATCAATATTAGCTATATTTAAAATATTTCTTCTTTTTCCCAATGTCATTGCCTTAGTGCAGACCTGTCAAACTGGTGGCCCATGGGCCAGATATGTCACACACAGGCCATGCCCATCTGGCTCTGTAAAGGCAAAAAATGTCACGATATATCACAATGCAGCCTATGACGAGATCAAGTTTGTGTCTTAGTGTAATAAAAATGTTTTGAAATTATAAAGCTTACTGATTAGGAGGTGGACATTTAATTTTCTCCTCCTGAGTTTTAACATTAGTTGATTGTAGCATATTTGTATGTTTACAATTTATGAAAATTATGATTCATCCAAAGATAAAGGCTGTAGCAGTATTTAATATCCAAGACACAATCAAGTTATCTTAATTTTAAAAACCCTGCTTTTTCAGTTCCTTCTACTTAATAAAATCATTATCATCATTCAGAAATGATGAATTAAAGTTCCTGTACAATCAACAGTTTTCTCAAAGCCACAAACTTTATAACACCTATAAACATTTGTAAAAAGGCTCTGAAGGCATCTCTACCACATATTAAAGAAGCACTATCTAGCTAGATAGAAATTATCTAGCAAAACATGTTTTTGTATGCCAGTTTCATATATTCCTGTTGAAGAGAACAGCAAGCCAATAACTATTAAATTAAATGTAGATGTACATTCTTTCTGCGTGGTCTAATAATTAATATGCTTGATTACCAACAGGGAGAACTTCCAGGTTCTAGTTTTCCTTTTTATACAGAAGCCAGCCTGGTGATCTTGAGTGGGTCACTTCCTTTCAGCCCTAATCAGCATCGCACTCTGCGGCAAACTGTCTGATAAACAAACTCCTCATGTCATGCACTCAAAGCTTCAGAGTAAATATAGGCAAGAATGGTGACAAAGAAGTTGGGCCTGGAACCAAATACAAGTAGTCCTCAACTTACAACCACAATTGAGCCTAAAATTTCTGTTTTTAAGTGAGACATTTGTTAAGTGAGTTTTGCCAGTTTTATGACCTTTCTTGCCATAGTTGTTAAATGAATCATTGCAGTTCATAAGTTAATAACCCAGTTGTTAAATGAATCTGGCTTCCCCATTGACTTTGCTTGTCAAGAGGTCACAAAAGATGATGATATGACTTTGGGACATAGTATAACAATCATAAATATGAATCAATTGCCAAGCATCTGAATTTTGATCACATGATCAAGGAGATGCTGCAAAAGTCGTAACTGTGAAAAACAGTTATAAGTCACTTTTTCCAGGGCCATTGTACCTTTCTTTTTTTAAATAAATTTTTTATTTTTATATTTTAAAAAACATCTCTTTTGGCCAACAGTGTGGTTCCAGGTTTTTACATTTCAATACAAACATGACCATAGTTACATAGTCATCTTTCTTATTCAATTTCATATCACATTGTTACTTATTCTATTTTCCTTTGAATATTCTCAAATATTAAATTCATTCCACTTATTTTATCCAATTCCAGTTCATATCTTAACTTATTTCATTTTTCTTAAAATATTCTCATGTCTTGTTTTATAATATTATCTAAGATTCTTGTTCCATTTCTATATTCATTGCACATATTGCTTTTATCTGTCACATTTGCAATTTTATCACCTACTGTTATTCCATTCATTATTCAATACATTTCATCCTTATTCTAACAATTCAAAAAGTTGTCCCCTTTAGTTGTCAATTCAAGATTGCCACCTATTTACCTTATACATTCCTTCAATTTATTCTCTTTAATTCATTATAAAAATTTACCATAGTATATTTAATTACAACATTCTACATTACTAACAATATTCTCCTAACTACTACATATCACATATGCATATACTGTATATATATTAAGTCAGAATCTGCATGGTATTCTTTTTCTCAATTACCATATAAATCATCTATTCCAAAAATATTAATCTATTCAATTAATTATAGAAACTGATATCAATCTTTCCATTACAATTCTCATAATTCATTTTAACTTTATTCATCACTTTTTAAAAATATCAATATTCTTATAATAAATTCCCTTTTCCATATCTATTTCATTCAAATCTATATTTGATTTAACAATAATCCTTTTAAAATCAGTTCCAATCTTATCTATTTTAAAATACCTATTCTTATATATCACAACAAATTACCTTGCAGAATCTCCCTCCCTATTCTTTTTCTACCCATTGTCTCTCATCCTCCTGACTATATAATTTATTTTCATTCTTGTTTGCTTTCTGCTTCCCTTCATCTCTTGTTCCTTTCTCTAAATTCCCCTTTTTTCTTTTATTATTTCCCTCCATTTCTCATTCCAATTATTTATTTTGTCCCCCTCCCTTTCTCGGTCTTTCCTCTGTAATTCCCTCTTCTGCTGTTTCCTTTTCCTTTGTTTAGCTTCCCAAACAATTCCCCCTTTAATTATCACATCAAACCTCAGATTTTTAACTTTAATTCCCTCCCCCCTGTTTTAATGTTCGTTGTTCCACTTGTTCTTTAAAGCTGGTTTCCTCTTTATTTAACTCCTCCCCTCTGGTTCTCTTTGTTCTTCTTCAATCTGAATCACCATTTCTAATTTTTGTAGTATAATACTGTACGTTTCCATGCTTTCTTTCATCATTTCCCTCATATCTTGTAGTTCCAATCTCATTTCCACATATAATTCTCCCATTTTGTATGCTTCTTCTCCCCCATTCTTTAATAATTATATCCAATCCAAATGTCCAGTAGTTTATTTCAACCAGGGACTTTTATATTTAATTTCAACAATGTCCATAAGTCTTTGTTTCCAGGTTCCTTCTGTTGATTTCTTTTCCAACTTTTTCCCAAAGTCACCAAGTAATCCTAAGACAATTTCTTCACGTATCTTTTTTCCTTGTAGTATTCTAGTATTTTTTCAGGGTTTTTATTTTATTATAGTGGAGTTCCTCTTATTTTCTTTTAAATTCCAATTTTAGAAAGACCAAGCACTTTTCAAAGAGTCACTGAAATGTTTCCTGTACCATTAGGTGGCACTCTCAATTCTGTTTCCATGTTCTACCCTTTTTACTTTAAAAAAAAACTTATTAATTTCGCTAATTCCAGTTATTAGCTATTATTTTTAACACATTCAATTCCAGTATTTACTTATGCCTATTTAGTGCCAAAAATCCAATAATTATCCAGTTTAATTTCCAAGCCTTTTGTAATCAGATATTTTCCTCTGAATTTTCCACCTCCAAATTAATTCATTTCAATGTTCAAAGGTAACTTCATAAGTTCAAATTTTCTTCTCACTCTCTCTCTCTTTGGTCTCCGCTTTTACACACTTTCATCAAAAATAGTTCTTTATTTCTTAATTCTGGGGTACCTCAATGTTCATGTACATTGCCTGGTTCACACACTGCTCACAACTTCACTGGTCCAGCAGTCTTAGTTTCCTGGACTGCCTCCCATCTCCATGGTGGCCATTTTAGACCACTGCTGCAATTTGTCTTCAGAGGGGGTTTATCTTGTCAGAGAGGGGAGATATGTCTCCCCTCAACCCTCCAAGTGGTCCTCCCCTTCTTAACCCCTTCAGGGTGGCTCTGCTCCCAATCAGGACCCTCCAACAAGCTAGGACAGAACAAAACCGCGCACAATCGTGGATTCCACTCTGACATGATGGAAAAACAACCAGAAGTCAGGGCCGTTGTACCTTTCAATTATCACTAAATGAACTGTTGTAAGTCGAGGGCTACCTGTATATGTCCTATGATCTAAATAAGGATGCAAAGTTTGATTCACACAACCTTCAACCTTTAATTTAGTACATATAAGATGCAGTAGCTAAAGATACCATACCAGACAAGACTATGGAGTCTAGCCCTGCCTTAGGCATAAATCCTTCAACCTGAGTGACTTTGGACGGTCAGTCTTTCTTTGTCACATGTCCAAAATGTTTCTATTGAAACCTGTCTGGATGGTTATCAGGAATCAAGATTAACTCAAAGGTAACAAACAAAGCCATAATATATAGGTGTTGAAAATAGTTATTTGTTCTGAAGAATCTTCAGTTGGACCACAGAAATTCAGGAGAGCGGTATACTGATCTCATAATACAACATTTTTCATCAAAAGCCTATTAAATATAATTCCAATATCTCTTGCCATATTAAAGATATTACACACCAATTTCCCCTGCCCAAGCTTTTTAAAACAGATTTTTAACTTTAGGAACAATGTCAGTCTGTTCTGAAAAATGAAGCCATTTCAGTTGCTATTTTTATATCTAACAATTCTTTGCACCTAACTGGAAATTTCAACCTTTTAAAATGTCTTGTTACAAAGGAAATTACAAAAAATTAAAATTCAAAAACCAAGGAATGGCATATGTCACAATCATCCATACTGTAGCTGAAACATTTAAAGACCAAAGCACATATTCCAGTTGTCCTCCACACAATTAACAATACGGATCGACCATTTACTAATGCTGTGTAAATCAGTAGGGAGGGAACAGAAAGAATAATAAAGGGAATAATATTTAACAAAGGCTGATTAAAAAAAATAAAAGAAACAAGGAATTTCCGGTTGCAAGGCTTCGGCGGCGGCAGGAATCCGCTTTTCTGCGGGTCCCTGCTGCGCTCACCGCTGAGGTACCCCCGATCCAACTGGATTTGGGGGTTGTCGCTACCCCAGAGGGGCAGCGGAAGATAGAGGAGATCCGGGCAGGGGTCTGGGGATATCGCAACCCCTTTCCCCAGCCGGCTAGACTCCTTTTTCCTGAGGCGGTGGAGCAGCTGTCAGAAATGGCAGCCACAAAGGAATCTTCAACCGGATAAGATTTGTGCAGGAGGAAGAATCAGAAGGAGAAGTTTTCTTGGCTGAACCGGGACATTAAGATACTTTTAAACACCCTGGAAACCTGACTTTTGGATTGATACATTTGTTTCCAAAAGAAGTTGTTAAAACGGCGAAAGTGCTAAAAGGAAAGTTCACTCCCCTTCCTTACGGAGAAAGCAAATGAGCACTGAAAAACCTGCTTCTTTAAGGTAAAAATAAGCTCTTTGTTATAAGTGGGAAGGAGAGGACTAAAAAAACCTTTAAAAATTTGTTGGAGGAGACGCCTTGAAGATTATAAGATCAGCAATTAACTGTAATACAGCTTTAAAATATATTTTGGGATTTTGCCCCAGGAGGAAAAACTGCAAAGAGAAGAAGAGGAAATATTTTGTGTCTGTTTGGATTGTTTGATAACTTTGACACTTGGAAATTACTTTAAGATTAAAAACATCTGGGTTGTTCTTAAAAATTTACAATGGCACTATCTGTGGATGAATTAAAAATGGAATATGAAAAATTAAAGGAAAGAGAACAAGAAGGCAAGGATTCTTTGGGAGCTGTCTTCCACTTTTTAGAAATGGCGGTTTTAGAAATGGTGTATTCAGCAAATACATGAGGAAGAAGGAGAAGAAGAAGAAGAAGAAGAAGAAGAAGAAGAAGAAGAAGAGAAGAAGAAGAAGAAGAAGAAGAAGAAGAAGAAGAAGAAGAAGAAGAAGAAGCCATTTTTAATGGACAAAAAGTTCAATTAAGAAAGAAAATAGGAAGAGAGGAAGGAAAAATGAGAATTTAAGATTTAATAAAACAACCAAGAAAAAGAAAAATAAGGTGAAAAAAAGGTACAATGTTAGAAAGCAACAGAAAAGAGAAATACAACAGAGAGGGGAAGTTAAAAAGGTGGAGGTTGGGGGGGGGGGGCAAAAAGACCAGACTGGAGAAGAAAGGGAGGGAAAAGGGGGGGGAAAGCCACAAAGGTCTGAAACAAGATGCAAAAAAGCAGATTTTTTTTCAGAGATAAAGGATAGAGTATAATTAAAGAAAGATTCTGCAAGAGTACATAAGATAGTATTGTAGTACTTGCATTTGAAATAGTCTATTGGAATATTATAAGATTTAACAAAATATTAAAATATTAAAATGTTTAATAATGATAGATCTCAATATTTAATAAAATATTAAAGAGAATGTGTAAAATGATTAATGTTTAGTTATAGCTTAAATTCGTTATTTTAATGTTATAAATTTACTATTTCATTTTCTTATTTTAAAATAATGTATTAAGTAGAATTAGAATTAGAATGGAAATTATATATTTAACTATATTATAAATTTATTATTTTTTATTTTAAAATGCAACATGTAGAATGTACTAAGCAGAATCAGAACGGAAATTATGTATTACTTTAAGTAATATATAATTACTTAAATTTAGGGGAAAGATAGAAAGGCATCACACTTTAAAAGTGATTACGGGGGAAATTTTTTTGTTAAAGAGAAGAGATAAATAGATAATTGGAAAAGAACGGACAAAAGATACAAGTATAATGACTTTAAAATAAGATGAAATAAACAAAATATAATTAAGAGAGTGAAAAGAAGGGAGAAGTTATATAGAAAATATAGAATGGTAAATAAGATAAGAATGGTATATAAGGTGAGCATGAATTTGATTTAGGTCTGTAAAAAAAGATGTAACCCGGGGCTAAGCCACTTTTCAAAAGAAGTTTTATGTTTTATGTTTTGTGTTTTGGTTAGCTATGTTTGATTGAGAATTAATAAAACCTTGGAGGAATAAAACTAAAGGGAGAAATAATGGAAAAGAACTTTGGAAAAGACATGTACAAACGATAATTAAGAAGGTTTTATGTTTTTATGTCTTGTTTTATGTTTTGTATTTTGTGTGTTCATGTTTGATTGAGAATTAATAAAACCTTGATAGAAAGAAATATAATTGAATAAAAGTGAAGGGAGAAACAATGAGAAATTTGGAAAAGATATATAGGTGTTTAAATGGAAATGTGATAATTTGGAATTATGCTGTATAAATGTTTATATTTGATTGAGAATTAATAAAACCTTGATAGAAAGAAATATAATTGAATAAAAGTCAAGGGAGAAATAATTAGAAATTTGGAAAAGATATATATGTGCTTAAATGGAAATGTGATAATGTGGAACTATGCCTTAAAAAATAATGTTTTATTTGCCTTGTTAAAACTTATAAGTAATTTTTTTAGAAAGGAGGTTTTATGCCTTTATGTCCTATGTTTTGTCTGTCTTTAAAAAATCAATAAAATTTGTTTAAAAAAAAAAGAAACAAGACAAGAGAAATATAAGAGAAAGAAAATAATGAAGAGAAACAGCATACCAACATAGAAACAGCATTCATAATATTTTCCTATAACTCTTATTATGTATAATAGTTTGCACTTACATAGACAAAACAATCTTCCTCCTTCAATAGAAACTTAATTAAATATTTTTTTTCATTTCTGTATGATTATGAAATGATTTCTTAGTGCCATTTGATTACTTCAAACAAAAGTAATCAGAATTCTAGTGAAATATTTGAAGTGAAGCTATTAAGTTATAGGGATGAGAAATGGAGGAAGGCCTTGTATTTCTGAAGCCAATGTGGCCAGAATTTACATAGAGTAAGAGGGTAATGACTCACTAATCTCACAGAGTTCAGCATTTGCTCAGAATCTAGCATTTCCAGATAGAACTGGGAGCGATCTTTTATGGCATTAGTCATAAAAAGGTAAGCCATTCCTATTATATTATATCAGTCTATTACTAAGAAGATGCTTTGTTTCGTTTTTATACCTCACTTAATTCTGCTGGAATTTCCAAGAAGGAAGTAGCTGTATTATAGCTGGACAGTTATTTATTTTGTAACTCTGTACATTGCTCTTGTTTATATCTAGAGTATGTATGAACAAAGACAAAATAAAAAGTATAGCATTTAGTTCTATTAATAATTAATACTTTTTAAAAAAGTTCAGCAACCTGTTTTCCTACTGTCAAGGGGAAAAAAGGATTGCATTGGATTAGGGATTGTAGTTCTGGAAAATATTTTTTCCATAGACTAGGAAATCTTAATGCAGAGTTCTGTGACTCAAAAATTTGACTTGATATAAAACAATTCAGATATGCTCTTCATTGAAGGGTCCTAATGCTCTTTGAACTTGGTTGTTTTCTTACAGACGTTTCATTACTCAAACTAGGTAACATCATTAGTGCACTGATATTTGGGTAATGAAACAGCTGCAACAAAACACCAAGCTCAGAGGTCTATGGAGATTCTCAGTCATCCAGGTCATGGATGTCCCATAGATGCTTTTTTCAAGACGCAGTTTATGGTTTTTCTTTTAAGACATTTTGCTTTTTATCCAAGAAGCTTCTTCAGCTCTTCAGAAGCTTCTTGAATGAGAAGCAAAATGTCTTCAAAGAAAAAATCCAGAAAATCCAGTTACCTCCTGAAAAAAAGGAACCTTTGGGACAACCAAGCTCAGAGAGTACCAAGGTCACCTCATTTCAATTCTGATCTACAAACATTCTTTTTTATCAATACTCTTTTTTCCGCTATCTACTGTTTAGATATAGATTTCATGTTCTTTATATTTGAGGACATGTTGCATAATTGAATAACAAGAAAATTAGGATATTCTGCTTAGTCAAAAAATACCATATAAAAACATATTTACATTACTTCCTGGATCTAGCTATTCAAAATAAAGTTTTTGTTTTCTTTGCTGTTTATATATTGACTACAGTTTCTTTTACAGCTTATAACAACACAAATTTGTATCCATTAGTTTTGCTGAAAAGATATTTTCTTAAGCTATTCCTCTCCAATAAGTTTATGTGATAATGCTACCAAGATACTACTCTCCCTCACCCCTCATAGACAAAAAAAAAAGCACAGTGGTGGGTTTCCAGGCATGACTCAGATCCTCCTGACTGGTGAAATTGCTGCTTAAATTATATACAAAGAACATTTCCTCTTTAAAGTAAGTTTGTTTTATTCCTTGGAGCATCACCACAGAAAAGGTGGTTACTGCTTAATGCCAAAAAAAGAAGCTAGTAACTAGCACTGAATGCCTTCCCCTGGTTTGTGATTATATCAATATGACTTTAATATCAGTGTATTTGGGAGAAAAGATAATCAACTGCTTTTCTTATAATTCTGGATTTATGTCTTGTTTATTTAGAAATACCAATAGTAATCATTACAGGGGACATATAAGTTATATATGCAGTTCTTATTTTTAAAACTTGATTTTAAAAATCAAGTTCTTGATTACAGTTGTATGAAAATCTAATAAATACATTTAATTTTTATCTTTTGGATTCATACCTTTTCTACTGACATCTACTAATGCTGAATTATAATTTGGTTTAAAGCAACATTTTAAAGAGGAATAGAAACTAACTTTATAAAGCAATGTGCATTAAATAAGAGACATATTGACTTTATTTTTGTAGCCACTTCATATGGCTACAATTTTGTCTATGGTAAACATCTGGAAGGGGACAATGTTGATTAGGACTTTTGAGCAGAATCTATATAAATCGCTCAAGTGTATCTCTGGTAAATCAGGGATTTTAAGCTCCCAGCCACCAGACCACATTTGGCTTCCAAATATTTTGTCTGGCTATGTTAATGCAGCAGAAGAGCAACAGTTGTGCCAGGCTCCATGGATCTTCCCTAGGACTATGGAAAAAAACCAATCTCCATGCCTGGATGGGACAGTAGCCCTTGTAGCTGAGGTTGGGATTGTCAGTTTGTTCTACATAGCTAAGACCAGTAGTACAGTAGTATAAGGATACCAATAGCACTTAGACGTATACATGGCGCCACAATGCTTTATGCCACTCTTTTAAATGGTTTAGAAATGTAGTCAGCATATTGCCCCTAACAATCTAGATCCTCTTTTTACTGACCTTGGAAGGATGGAAAGTAGAGTCAACCTTGAGCTGTTCAAGACTGAACCCCTGGCTGTGAGCAGAGTTAGCCTGCAATACTGCATTCTAACCACTGAGCCACCATAGCTCCACAGATAGGATAAGCAAGTATTTTGACTGTCCTGTCACCCATGACTTGTGTATTCTTTCTTGACTGCTTTCCCTTGTGGGACTCCTGCAGACAGCAGAGGACAGCAGGGCAATGAAACCAGGATCACTCAGACACTCCTGTTTTCAGTTAAGCACTAATATATGAGAGTGTGGCTACCTTAGTAATGAAGAAACAAGAAGAAACAGCAGCAGCAATAGAGTGGCATTTCTCAGCAAACTAAGAATTTGATCAAGAGAGGAGACTACTTCTTCATGGAAAGGTGATAGAGAGCCATTTCTGGTCTTCCTTAGGAGATATACCCAAATGGCTTGTGTCACTCTTGGCATTAAATCCTCCTCACATGTATGCATCCCATACATAAACACAACCCAAAGAATTGGTACTGATTTCTTCAATACTTAATTGTATTTAATTTGAAAATCCAAAGCACCATGCTACTCCACAGTGATAATGAGAAAGCTGCATGTGGCAATTGTGTTTTCCTTATGTGATAGATTGTACTTATTCAATCACTTTCTAGTTTACTTTCCTTTATAAGTAAACTAAATTTGAATCAAATCTTCAGGAATTGCAGCCTCTTCTGAGAGATGACTTATGCCAAATGGAAGACACAACATTTTTTTTTGCTTTAAAGAAAATTGCCAAATAACATTCTTAATTCTGGGTAGAACGGGACACAATTTGTCAGACATAGTTCATTTTACTTTGGTATATCGTGCCAAGTTTCCAGTGTGGTTACAGTGTATGATGTTATTCTCTAACAACCAAAGTAAATAATGGTATTCTGGTTAATGAAAAATACTGCCAAGTAAGTAGGCAAAGTAAGATAGTGAAAACAGAGCTCTGTTTTGTGGGGGTTGGTGGTGTCTATAAAGGCATGTTTAATGATAATCTTCATTTATGACCCAGTAGAGCTCAGTGGCTAAGGCGCTGAGCTTGTCGATCAGAAGGGTTGGCAGTTTGGCAGTTCAAATCCCTAGCACCGCATAACAGAGTGATCAGTGCTAGGGATTTGTCTCAGCTTCTGCCAACCTAGTAGTTCAAAAGTATGTAAAAATGCAAGTAGAAAAATAGGGACTGCTTGGGTGGGAAGCATTCCGTGCGCCTTCGGCATTTAGTCATGCCGGCCACATGACCTCAGAGACATCTTCGGACAGCGCCGGCTTTTCAGCTTTGTAACGGAGATGAGGACTGCCCCCTAGAGCCGGAAATGACAAGCACATATGTGCGAGGGGAACCTTTACCTTTAGAGACTTTTGAATTAGCATATAAAGGGGAGAATCTAAGAGCCTTTGCACTAATAAACTAGTGCTCATATAATTGACATGACAGTGTGAAAATCCTGACATAGACAGTACTCTATATTAAGAAAAAATTCCAAGTTATATAGCCTGTGGAAATGTATTTCATTCTGGCAAGATTCACGTGCACTGAGGCACAGTGAAGGTTGTTTAGTTTCAATCAGCACAAACGATGAAGCTAAACAATTGTGGCATTCACTAATAATTTCCTACTATTTTTGAAATAGTAGGAAATATGATAAGTAACATGAACCTAGTATGGATTCAGAACCATTTATCCATCAGTCTTTTTTACTTTGATTAGCAGCTCTTCCTATTTTTTTTTTTAAAAATCCTATCTTAATATCCAGGACTCTTTTAAATATATCAGAAATGGAACCTAAAATTATGGTGTATATGGTTTAGCATTAATTTATAACAATATTTATTTTTAATTGTTTCATGCTAATAAGATCTCATTGTTTCTTTTTTCTTGTCAGTATTTACTGCAGAATATGGCTTTCTATGCAGTATAGCAGAAGTTAATGTTTTCCATAACAATGAGGTTGCTTTAAAGAGATGTTGCCATAAGAGAGTAAAAGTATGTACAGATCTTTAACTGGCTGAGCATATGCCAACATTAATAAAAGAAAAGCATATTTCCAGGGGCCAGATACATCACATGCAAACCATACCCACCCCAGTTCCGCAGAGGCAAAAAATGTCACAATACATCAATATGTGTCATGTGACACGATCGAGTTTGACACCTTGCTCTAATGGAATTAGTGTGTGGTCATTTCTTAGTTGTCCAATGTTCAGAGAAACTCCATGGACTGTCTTATAATGCCTATAAAAACCTAAATTTTGTATTCAAACTTTGTTGCTATTTAAAGAAAGGTGAAGTAAAGTTGGACTCTTTTGTCAAATAAGATGAAGTTTGAGAAGCTGATGTATTTCTGCCTTTTCTTGTTTCTTCTGCCCTCATTTACAGGGATCATAATAAAGACTGTCTTTGGGACAATAAGAATGTGTGGGAGAGACTTGTACACAATACATTTCTGGGCTACTGTTTTGTCTCTTTTTTCTGAAGGTATTTTTTTCTGTTATTTACTTAATTCCAGTATCAAAATTAGGAACCGAGGTGTATTTGGAACAACAGACTGACAGGAAATAATTAACTGGCAGACCTGTGAATATCACGGGAAGATCAGTGTTCTACGTAACAGCTGTAGCATGAATTTCTTACCCAACAGCAGGCTACCTCCTTTTCTCTCTTCCTGTTGCTTTCCCCACAGTTTCTTCATCTGTTCCCTTTGCTGCATTAGCAGTTTCCAATCTTTGGCAAATTTTACTTCCCTCCTTAAAGGGTGCAAGTTGTTCTCAGGAATGCAATCAAAAGTTCTACACTTTGAAGGACTGCAATACATAGTTCACAGAGATGTTAGTGGAAAAAGAGATACAAAAAGATAATTGGTAGTAGTAGAGAAAGGAGAATGTTTCCAGAAAGAAGACTAACTGAATAAACAAAAATGATTTTAAGAGTGCAAGGAAGGATTTAATTACAGTATGATCAATCTGATAAACTGGAACTGTATGTAAGGGACCCAAACCAAAGAATATTTGGGGGAAAAATAAAAGAATGTAACTTTACCCTTATTTACATTTTCTTGTGAAACCTGCTTTTAAAGCATTGCTGTAGAAATGCTCAGTTAAAGTCATTCTTCAACTCTCAAATATGTTTAATCTTAAATTACAGTATTTTTAGGTACTGAGCAAAGAGCATATTAGAGTATACTAAACACTTATTTGTAGAAAGATGCTTAGCCCATGAAGAGATGATACTTTTTCTCCTTTTCAGGGGGTCTCTCTTGAATCTTTAAGACACGCTTTACATCTAATGGCCTGGCATTAAAAATAAAAAGCAACTGATATTTAGATCTGAGGGCCAAATTTCATAGATCAGTGAAGATCACTAGATGTACTTGGGCTAATCTTGATTTTGCTTTCTTACATGATTCTTTTAAGAATAAATTGAAAAATGTCCTCTAATTCCTTAAGATGTCAGCTACATTTTCAAAACAAAATTAAAAGAATCTAAAAAAAAATAAAGCAGATTGGAGCAGAGTTTTATGGCATTAAAGCAAAGTTGTGTTTTTATATTTCTGTCTTTTAAACTTCATGTCATTCCCTTTTCAAATTTCTGGATCATTCAGTGGAAGCATTTGTAATATTTCTTTTTCTCACTTGGATGGGAAAAAAGAGACGAGGGGAAGGATTTGTCACAAATCTCTCAGTACTAAACAACGGGCCTGACCTGTAGTGTTAATATTTCACAAATGTGTAAGTAGGGAAGAGAACTTTCCCAGGAACTCATGGGATCAAAGGTCAGATAGTCAACTTAAAGGTACTGATAAGTTATGGGTACAAGTAACTTATGCATTTTTGCAAACTTGTTGCAACATGATAATTTATACTTGTATTTTGATTTCAGGATACTGCCATACAAAGGAAAATTACTCAGGAAATATTTGTTAAAATAGGAAAGTACTTAGCATCTAAAAATAAATAGCTAGATATGGTCACTCTCAACACACATAAAAAGATTGTCTCTGAATGGAATTTATGACAAAATGTAGCATGTAGAGTATTAACTCTATTGTCTACTATACTCTACTATACTAACTCTACTATCTTATACCCATTTTTTCTTAATTAAAGATAATTTGAGCCAGTATGTTGTTGTAGGCTGGAAACCAAGGAAACTGTGAGTTCTACTCCTGCCTTAGACAGAAAATCTGCTGAGTGACCTTGGACCAGTCACTTCTTCTCATCCCTAGGAAGGAGGCAATGGCAACCACTTCTGAAAAACCTGGGCAAGAAAGCTACAAGGATTTGTCCAGGCAGAGTCCGAAAACCAAACACAATTGAATGAATAAGATTGACAAAACCAGAAATCCAGAATTCAAAGCAGCATCATTAAAAATACAGAAACTATGGGTTTGAAATAAATTTGCAATGGGGAGTACAGATAAATTCCAATAATCTTTTAATCTGGAATTCTCCTTGTCTTCCCAGTACTGTCAGCACGTGGTCAGTCCTTGTTAAGATGTCTTTGTTCTTCATGCCTATTCGTTAGGATTATGCTTCTTAAATATTTTGATTGAATGATTATGATTCAGCAGTGCTTAAGATTACCTTGAATTTGTTGATACCTCTCTGAGAACTTAGATGGAACTTCATCCACTTCGTACATATTAGGAATATATACAGCAACTATGTTTCTTTTTCTATTATTTACACCTAGGATTTTATCAAGCTACCGGTGTGTTATATTGCTTCATGTGCGATTTTTCTTATTACCAATAAAAGAACCAATAGATTGACTTTGCTTTAGGTTTTTAATAGGCTGTTATAGGCTTGTCTCTAGCCCTGTGGTGGCGAACCTATGGCATGCGTGACACAGTTGGCACACAGAGCCCTCTCCATGGGCATGCATGCCATTGCCCCAGCTTAGCTCCACCGTGCAAGTGCGCGTGTTTCCCGCTGGCCAGCTGGCCTTCAGGTTTCTGCTGCACATGGGCAGGGGCGCATGCGTGGGGATGCACATGCCTGCGCAGGGCATGCACGATGCATTTTGGGTATGCTCATGTTTGCGCTTTGCGCACTCATGGCAAAAAAGTTCGACATCACTGCTCTAGCATTTTCCTCTTTCTAGAACTATGCTGAAATGATAGCTATGGAACCAGGGGTGGGATCCGACTGGTGTAACTACCGCTTCGGTGATTTGGCGACTTGCACGCTGCACGCGCGTGTGGAGCATCGTCAGCTATGCTGCCCAAACAGCGGAGCAGCGCAGCACTATTTTCCTGCTTTTTCAACCGCAGCTGTGCTGCGCAAAGCAGCTGAGGTTGAAAAAGCAGGAAATAAAAGTCAGGTAAGAGCCCGGGCAGGCGGGTGGGCCAAACAGCAGCAGACATAGAACCGTTTCTACCGTGTTTCTCATATAATAAGGCCGGGTCTTATTTTTTTTTGAGCCCTGAAAAAATGGCTAGGCCGTCTTTTCGGGGGTGACTTAATTCCCCCCCCCTTGCATCTTCGGGCGGGCGGGCGGCGATGGCTTGGATGTTGACCTCGGCGTTGGTGGGGTACTTCGTATTGGGGTCAACGAAGGCAGCACCATATCCGGGTGTGCAACAAAAGAACTTCCTAACGGCAAGCCCCCCCACCATTCCCCCCGCATTTTGCATGTTTTAATATAGGGCTTAATTTGGGGGGAAGGGCTTAATTTCATTTCATGCCTATAAAACATGCTGGGACTTCCTATTGGGGGAGGCCATATTGTTGGAGAAACAGGGTATGTCTGCTGCATTTCAGAGCTACCGGTTCTACAGAGCTGGACAGAACCGGGAGAATCCCACCCCATTCCTTCATTTTGCCAGGAGCACAAAGCGGTCGCTACGGTACCAGGTACCAATCTGCAAGAGCCTTCTGATTTTTCCAAATAAATAATAAAAACAATGTTAGGAAATCATGACACTTAACATGATTTTTATGATTTTTTTTTCTTGATTTCAGTAAACATTCAGGATGCATTCTCTCAAGCAATATACACTTTACCAATTTCTAAAACCTCAGTTAAATCCCAGGACATTAATCATGAGAAGTTTAAATTTAGAAGGGACGAACATACAGGAAATGTAAATACAAAACATAGCGATCTTTCACTCACCTTTCAACTTGATAAACTATTACGTTTATAAAGCATATTGTAAAAATTATGGAACATAGATGATCATCATTGTGTAAATGTAATATATGTCAGATCCTGAAAATAAAGCAGAAATCCCTTTTATTTAGATACAATAACTGCTATATATAAATATTAGTTTTCAGGGTTATATGCAAAGTGAAAATAAAAACCTTATGTGAAACCTTGGGCTAAACACCCAAATGATTTTGTCTGTTTAAAGATATCACACAAATCTCTTTGGGGACAATGTTTTATTATTTATATGCTGCTGCCAAGGTGGAAAGATCCCCGCAAATTCATATAGGTTTGACTATGTGAATACATATGACAGCATTTTTGTCTAATCTTTCCATTGTTTTGTTTTGTCCCAACAGGAAAATATGGGATGTATAAAATCCAAACAAAAAGACAATCTACATGGAGATGGGCTAGATGTGAAGAACAAATCAGTACGTAAAACTGAACGAACTATTTATGTGAGGGATCCAACGTCCAATAAACAGCAAAGGCCAGTAAGTAGATAGTTTCAGGGAAGAATTCCAACACTGAGATTGCAGTTTGACTGGCATATCTTAAGTGTTTATTTCATTAAAACAGCCAACACAACACATAACCAGAATGAAAATTACATTTTCATGGACTGCAGTTTAATTTTGTGGCAGTGGATTCATTAGCCCATAAAGAATGTACCTGAAATCCAGAACCTTATGTCTTTGAGTCCGCAGTTCCAACTAAGAGCAGTTTAAATATATAGCCTTGCTTTTATAGATCACTAAGTAGTGTTAGTTTCACTGTAGAATCTTGGAAATACATTACTTTTCTTTAAAAAAAAAAAACCTCTTTTTTAACACATTCACGAACTGAAGAAGCCCCTTGGATGAGAAGCAAACATCTTCAAGGAAAAACAAAGAAAATCCTGTTGCTTTTTGAAAAAAAGCATCTTTGGGACAACTATGACCTGGATGATTCTCCATAGACTGCAGGTTCGGAGTAAATGCCTCCCAATGCAGCTACAGAGGGGGAAGTGGTAGAAGACACTGACTGCAAGCACAGTGAAAGTATTTATTCTTGTAGGAAATAAACTACAGGTAGTCCTTGACTTACAAAAGTTCATTTAGGAGCTGTTCAAAGTTACAACAGCACTGAAAAAGTGACTTACGACTGTATTTCAGAGTTACGACCTTTGCAGCATGGCCATGATCACATGGTCAAAATTCGGACACTTGGCAACTGGTTCATATTTATGACCATTGCAGTGTCCCAGGGTCATGTGATCACCTTTGAGACTTTCTGACAAGCAGAGTCGATGGGGAAGCCAGATTCCCTTAACAACCAGGTTAGTAACTTATCAACTGCAGTGATTCACTTAACAACTGAGGCAAGAAAGGTCATAAAATAGGGCAAAACTCACTTAAATGTTTCACTTAACAGACATTTTGGGCTCAATTGTGGACATAAGTCGAGGACTACCTGTATTAAACTAAGATGGGCCTTGGCCTAGTATTAATGCTAATTCTTTTGCAGAGCGCTGCATGCAAAGTCTCTGTCTAAGGAGCTTTGCAGGTTTTTTTTTAAAGTATTAATTTTTTTACCATCTTCAGGGTTCAAAAATATTTTTTAAACTATGCAGTCTTAAAAGGTTACAGAGATACTGTATTAATTCTCATAAAACATATGCTAAGAGGAGGATGGGCTTTCCATTTTCAAGATGGATGCCTTCATAAAATACTTTTTTTTATTTAATAAAAATTGCTACAGATAAGAAAGATAAATTGCAACAGAAACCTATGTGTAAGAAAGTCTTAAAGCCAAAACTGAATATTATTGTTCTTTTTAAAGTTTGGGAACCAAGAACTAGATAATGCACCTGGCAATTGTATCCATTACAGGATAACTGTTTTTTAGTTATCATATGGTAAGAATACCAGCTGGAGTTACATACTGTGCTAAAGCTTGCCATGCATGACTTTACTCATTTGAGGTTGTTTTTAATGAAGAAGAATAACTAATAGAATACAAAGTATTGCCTTAAAGAAAACCTGCATTTCAATGAACAGGTACAGAACATTATTTAAAAATTGAATGGCACTTTATTGTATTACCTGCCCCAAAATAATATGACAAAGATGAGATGATAGACAATAGGAATGTACAGCAATCTGGATTTTAAAGAGAAAATAAAATTTTTGATGCACCAAGTTGCTCATTGTGCCTTTGATGGAAATCCTTTTAGAAGCTGAACTTTTTCTAATCTTCCTTCCAACTCCAGGAAAAGATGCATTTGAATTAAGGAAGTGACAGTACATGGAATGTCTGAGTCCACACTTTCTCTAAATCACCTTTTTATTCAAATCTCAATTATTCCACAGCCCTATGGAAAAGGGTCTCAGGAAGCAGTGGAGGAAAGCAGCTTACCATTTGATAAATGGGGCTTCTATTCCATTTACTGCCCATCGCAGTAGCCATTTGGTACCCAAGATTTAAAATCTGCCTTCATAACTCCTAAAGTGTCCACCAACTGCAAGATGACTGCATTAACTATAATTATACTTTAGATTAATACAATATATAATTTTAGTCCTTCTAGATTATTTAACAAAACATGTTTTGTGTGAATTCAGCCTAGGCAACTACAGACAATTCTTCTTACAAGTTACACGAGCTGCTAACATGATAAGGAGTAGCATTGCTGATGATTAGCATTTCAATTCAGCAGGATTTCAGAATTGGCTGGATTTCACCAGTTCCCCCTTTTAAAAAAAGCAAGGCTATGCTCCATTTAATTTTCTTACAGTGTTGTGGGCTGATTGGAACATCACTGAAAATGTTAGCTACTGGATTGCCTTCTGTCAGAATAACAGTTGTAACTCAAGTGATCTAGGAGGGGGCCACTGTGCCAAGAATCCCTTAATATATCAACTTTACTCTACTTACTGGATAGTTGAAAAAACTTTTGAAGAATAATCGACAATTATCTAGTGATATATTCACAAACCACATTTTAAAATGGAAAAGCATTCTATTAAAATAAATGTATATATAAAAATATAATTTTGACAAATAAGTAAATTTGTTTTTACCAAAAGTAGATCAATTTGGTTTTCAGAAAACCCACAAAATACTGATATTCCAGCCAAAATGGTCAATTGTGCCATAAATATTTTTAGCAATAGCCTAGTATTGCAGAATGTCCAACAATTTTAAATAACCTAAAAATGCATGCTGACTTTGAATAAATTTTATTCATTGTCCAGTGGAACAGATTAGGTTGTATACAAGTCCTTGTTGACATGGAATTCATTTTTATAGGCATATTGAACACTTTCTAATTGTTGTTCTATAAATAGACATCCACCCAGTTGGCTCTTGCAAATTTTTTCCAGGAATGTTTTTATAAATCTATATAGCATTGAAGCTTATAGAAGAACCGTGGTGGTTCAGGTAAAAGAGCAATCATTTAGTTTCCAAAATGGCTTTATTAGGACAGGAATTTCCTGATAAATTTGTATGTGTGGATATTTCAAACCTAAGTGCAGATATTTTATTTTACAACCCAAAATAAAATAATCAGCATAAGAAAAACCCTATAGGATCTGTATTTTAAATTAAAATAAGTTTGATGATATCAAATAACGTATTATTTTGTTTTAGGGAAATGAAGATATTCTTTTGCCAGGTCAAAGGTTCTATCATGAAGGTATGTTTATAGAAAATCATTGATTGCTACAACAAATTGCTATTGTTTGAGTGTAATAAATGAGTAAGAATATATTTATTGCATTTCTCAATTAGATGAGGAGAAAGAACATGGGGACATTGTGATAGCCTTATATATTTATGAAGGCATGCATGAAGATGACTTGTCCTTTAAAAAAGGAGAAAAAATGAGAATTCTGGAGGAGTAAGTATAAGTATAGAAGTCTTGTCCTGATTTTATTTACTTCTGTGTAATCATGAGGTTAGGGGGTATGCTCAGCAATTAAACTGGCCATTTTAATTCTAGTAGATCAAACCTGGTTCATGTTATAAAACTAATGAAGGTAGCATTGTGCTGGGTAAAAACTGGGAAGGACTGTATTTATTGGCCATGAAGTTCACAAGATATGGATTGTTATTCAACTTAACCTGTTCTGACCAGCTGGCCAATTGGAAAGGTATAATAAAAGGACTATTGGACAACCCTGTGTATACTTTCAAATTCAGTCTCCAGGATCTCTTATTGAAGAATTGATTAGAAGTTCAGAAGCAGATGTCCTGCAGGTTTTAAAGGGAGTTTTTGTTCCCATTTATCCCATTTTGTTCCCATTAACATGTTTGTAAATGTATAATACTAAAACATACATATACTGTATCTATATAGCCATAGACATTAATAGCTGTGTAATATTTCTTTCCATTAAAAAGTCACATGCTTTTTCTTTGTCCATGAAATATTGCTTTAATCATCAATAACTGAATTTAAACATTCTTGGGATAATCTATCCGACAAAGTTTTTTTTTTTAAGTTAAAAAAATCAAAAACATTAAAGGGCAGATTCGAATAATCCCCTGGGTATTTTTCTGCCATCAGTTTTCTATGTTTAATAAAAACTATCAATCTCTAGCTATTGCGATAAAAAAACAAATCACTTTCTATGCAAATGCAAATACAGAAATTAATGCTGACCTATATATTTATTAAATTATGCAGTCATCTAAACCTGTGTGATAAGTAATACTAGTTTTGGAAGTGAATTGCAGGATTTAATATGCATGAGGTCTCAAATCAGTTTTGATTCTTAACATAGTTAACAGGTAATATGTTGGGCATACTTTGGCAGCATACTAAACCATTTACCTTTAGCTGTGAAAGGAACAGAAGTGCTTGGATTCACTGGCTTAGCTTTCTACCCAGCCTGTCTGAGAAAGTTATTATGGGCAGATGAAGATGTCTTTCTTTATCAAATTTATACATCTGCACATTTCACCAAAGGAGACTATGGGTGGTGCACAACAAATGGATAAAACCACATATAAAAACCATAGATGTAAAAAGATACAAAAATCACATTTACAGTAACCTTATAAAAACAGAGGTACAGGCTTTTGGCAAAGAGGGAATAAAAACAACCAGCTCAAAATTAAATCACCTAAGAATGGGTCCAGTTCCCTGGTATCGTAGTGTGCCTTACCATCAGAGAATGAGGTTACTTCTGGCATTGAACAAAATATACTTTGAACAGATAATGCTCATCTTACAACCACTTACTTAACAAGGATTTGAAGTTACAACAATACCCAGAAAAGCTATTTACCACCCATTTCCCAAGTTGTGGTAAGCAGACATATTCCCATGGTCCATGATCATCAATATGACCATGTGCACATCCTGCAGTCACATGACTGTGATTTGTGACATTTTTTTGCTGATTTTCTCATTCCAATTGCATCATTCATTTAACCACCACCACAAGAAATGTTGAAAAATTGGAGATCTGGTCACATGACGCCTAAATTTATGACCACAACAACTTACGACAGTAATTCCGGCTTATAAGTTGAGAACTACCTGTGATTTATTTACATCTACAGTTAAACAAAGCAAATAGTGTGTTAGGATAAAAAGCCCCAAATGAGGCAACTATTTCAATGAATGTGATTCATGCCAAACCATTAATCCTGGATTAGTATGATGTCTGAAAATAGTTATTATTTCCTTCAGTTGAAATGTAAGCTGCTTTGAATGCTACTTTGAATGTTGATCAGTAAAGTCTTCTTTACAAAAATAACAGTGATTATTTTACTCTTTTTTTTTAGACATGGTGAATGGTGGAGGGCTAAGTCCCTTGTAACGAAAAAAGAAGGATTTATCCCAAGCAATTATGTTGCAAAAGTCAATACTTTAGAAACAGAAGAGTAGGTTTCTTATCTTTTAAGTATTTGATTTCCTTTGCTTTTTTTCTCATGTTTGGGTAACAATAAAATATTTTTTTAAATAATACTTTCAGATGGTTCTTTAAAGACATAACCAGAAAAGATGCAGAAAGGCAACTTCTAGCTCCAGGAAATTCTCCTGGAGCATTCCTGATCAGAGAGAGTGAAACATTAAAAGGTAAGTTTTCTGGATTTCATTGGATCTGAAAATAAATTCAATTTTCTGTCTCTTACATGTTTGTGACACAAACTTTTGAATAAGCTTCTGTATGATCAAATATATTTGCAACATCTATGACAAAAAAAATCTTTCTTCCAATCAACAAACCAGAATCTAACAGACTTTCCTACTTTTTCTAGATTCCTTCTAAAGAGAATTATTGACCAGAAATAAGATTTTCGGGTTATCTTTAATATACATTGCTATTTAAATTGATGTTTTCTTCCTTTGATTTACATTGCTGCCCAACTTAACAAAAGAACTTATAGTTGGATAGTAGCATAAAAACAAAACAGGGAATACCAGAACAGAACAGCAAAACAATCAAGGTCAACAAATGCACAATCCATTAAAAAGATCAGGCCTAATGCCCAGTGAAAGCCAGGTTTTCAGGGCCTTAAAGGCTAGCAGACTTGTGGCCATCTAAAGCTTAAGAGGACTGTGACAGAGAAGGCATGGCAGCCGGATTCTGCCAGGTAATATAAGAAGGGACCTGAAACATGCCTACCTGCCAGATACCAAGAAATGAGAAGGAGGCACAGGTGTCTCATAAATAACATGGCCGTGTGCAATGGCACACAATGGTACATCAAGTTATACCCGTAATTATTCATACAATAAAAAATTTTCTAGGTAGAAGGCAGCTTTATATAGAGCATGTTGCATTAGTCCATATGAAAAGCGACTAAGACATGAGTGATTGTCCCCCAATCTGGAAATGTATGGAATTTAGTATCTGAAAGAGCCTCCTGGCCCTGACTGCTGTCTCCCGTTTCAGCAGAGCCAAGACCATAAAAGGATCCCCAAACTGTGCTCCAGTTCTGTCTGAGAGAACACAATTTTATCCAGAACTGAAGGAGGACAGAGGAAAGTCTGAGCGAAAGCTGTTCTTTCCCATTCAGGGACTCCAGAGTTTCTAGAGATTGGGAAGGAACCTTAGCAATATGACTTGGTTGCTCTAGGTTGGGAGTTATATAACTGGATATGGTATTGATGATATCTGACCTAGTGGCTTTGTTGGCTGTTAAATAAGAATGGAGAGAGAGTACAACCTGAGGAACCCATAGAGAAAAAAATTGTTAAATTGCCCTCCATCTCCACCAGATGCCAGCTCAGCCATATGATTATGGTTTCCAGGTTTGTGTTGTATGATGAAAAGGAAAGTGTTTAAGGGGCAGAAATGATTAGGATTCTATTTTACAATCATCTGAGAGTCTTATTAAAGTCAAATTCTATCACTATTCAGCTATAACATAATACAATTGTTCAAATGTGTAAGAAATGCAGTTGGAATGAGTGATACTGTGAGAAAAATAGTTTATAAGATGATTAACTATAGTGGAAAAATAGAAACAGAGTCCCATGATTATTTTCCTTGTTCTGAATCATTGCTTGTTTGGAAAGAGTCAGAATTGTTCGCCCAGGAAAAATGTTGTTTTATTTTTTTAAAAAGAAACATTTTTAAACAAATGGGAATGCTAACAGAAGCCTGTTTTTTAAAAGTAAGTTTTGTTTTATTGCAATCTGTTTACTAAGCTTTAGAAAAATATCAATCTGATGGACCTAGTGTTTATTGTCTTACTGCGACAGTAGGTAGCAATGACTTTGGGAGATGGAGGAAGAACAATTCTCAGATATGAGGCAATTAGCATGCAGAAGGGAGATGGGAAGGCAAACATCTCAAAAGGGACCCTTCCTAATATTTTGGGTTTTGACAGCAATGGGGGAGAAACCTACTTTAAGACTTGCAATATTATATGAATACAACCTTACAATAACGTAGAAGTAGTACTTCTGGGTGGGCTCCTTGTCTGGACTACCTTACAAAGCTGACACAGTTTAACCTTTTCTTTATTAACATTGTTTATATGTTATTATTTTAAAGATAGCAACCAAATGGCAATTATTTTATGGTTTATTGTTGGTTTTGTTTTGTCCACAGGTAGTTATTCATTATCCATAAGAGACCATGATGGACAAAATGGTGATGTTGTTAAGCACTACAAAATCAGAAGCTTAGACAATGGAGGCTATTACATCTCTCCAAGAATTACTTTTCCCTGCATCAGTGATATGATCAAACATTATCAAAGTAAGTCAGCAGATTTTCTAAAGTACCTATAAAATACTAGCCAAGACGGAAAACATTTCTGCATTTCAAATTCAAATAGATTTTGACTTATAGGATAATTGTGTCAAGGGTGAGCATAGTATAAGTCCAGGTGAAATTTCAGGAGGGAGCAGATTGAAATATTCAAAAGGCATATATCAATGTGAAACCAAGATAAATGCAGCTTGAGGAATATCAGATTGGCTTGAAACAGAATACTTTTCAGATTATCAACATTGTAAATATTTGTATAACACTGTGGCAGTCTTGTGAACATATTTGCTGTGGGAAAGAAAAACCACAGTTGATATTAAAGGGAGTGCAATTTTGTTCATTCACAATAACATTTTATATAGATATCTTTGGCTCTTTCATTTCCCTTATGAAAGGTTGGATAAGTACACATAGTTCCAATGTAATTATCCCCATATAACTTTTTGCAGCTGCATCACAGGATCACACTAATCTTAACTGATAGTCAACTTGAGGATGAAAAACAAATGCCACAGAATCTGTGGCATTAAAATGTAATCCTGTCCTCTAGAAAGAAAATACAGGTATACAGGCTCTGAAAATGTATAATGATACAAATATAGGATGTTTGTTTCTTAAACAGAACAAGCGGATGGCTTATGCAGAAAGCTAGAGAAAGCATGTATTAGTCCTAAGCCACAGAAACCGTGGGATAAAGATGCCTGGGAAATTCCTCGAGATTCAATCAAATTAGTGAAAAAACTTGGAGCGGGTCAATTCGGAGAAGTTTGGATGGGTAAGGTACTCACTTGTATTATATAGACAATTTCTCATATGCTTATAACATGTAAATAGCAGGGAGTAAGTAGAAGAGGATAGAGGAACTATGGCCCCTGAGTCTTCCTCGTAATATCTATCATGGACATGATTACTGAGAAATGGGGATGCTATTTTCTGGCATCTTGAGGCAGGAAATACATGAGAACAGTATTATAAAGCTCTAAAATTGGCTTAACACGGCTTTGAAATATAAAATAATTTATAAAACCCTTACCCCAAACTAAAACAAATAGTCACCATACATAAAGCAAACCTTAGAACACTTGTCAACAATGATATCTGTTTCTCAACTGGGATAAGTTATTGATAAGCATTATTTTGCATTCAAAAGATGTACTACATTGCTGTGTGCTACATGTTTCTCTTCAGTGATACAGTGCAGGAAATGAACCAAATCAGAATGTTTGGAAATATGAAATGTTTTTTTCCCAAAACTGAAGTTCTATGTTCAAATAAGTGCAGGTGGCCTATGAGCTCTAACCACTATTCTCCGTTGCTTATTCATAGTCTCATAAGAAAGCAATTTAATTGTTTCTCAACTTATTTCTTTTTCCAGAAACATGGGGGTGGGAGGGGAGAGAGAAGTTTAACCTGATACTTAATTTTTGTGAACCTAGGCACCAGTAAAGAGTGATCTTGCTGGCACTTCTTGTAATCATAATTACTGGTGCTGGATTTATTATAACAGTCAAGAAACAATGATGTTGATTAGGAGCATTGAACTGAATGATTATATAAGAAAAAAAGAGATTACAGAAGATGTCAGAGAATGTGTGTGTCCTTTTCCCAACATCCCTCAAATAGTTGTCAAAAAAATCTAGTATAGTGCCAGTTTCTAAGATGTTGCAGCTCCTAAGATCATGCGTAGGCAAAATGGGCCTTTGTTATTGCCCAATTACCCTGAACATTTCTTTGGTCGGAGGAGGAGTGACTCCAGTAGCTCCGAAGATCATGTGGGAGCGAATCAGTTCGCTCCCGATGATCAGCTGCTGGGCCCACCCTGGCTCCATACCGACCTTTATTTCCTGCTTTTGATGCTCAGCTGCATCGTGCGGCACAGCGGATTGCCGCGGGTCAGCTGTTGAAGACACAGGAAGCGTGCAGGAGGTCAGTAGGAAAGGCTCTGCATGCGTGCAAAGTGCGTGTTTGCCATGCGTGCACGCAAAGCACACCCACCGAATTGTTGGTAAGACAATTTGAATCCCACCACTGCTCAGGGATGTAGAAAAAAACTATTTGCTCATATCATGAAACAGTGCCTTATGCAGTACTTGGCAGATAATGCTGGGTAGCACAGAACAAATCTTGGATGACTATGATTGTTGACTTCAGTTGCATGGTCAAGTTTCCATTTGCCCACCGAATGACTGCCTCTCTTTTCAATTTAGGAACCCATCTCCATATGGCCATGCCTTCACTTCCTGTCACAGTGATGATTGATTTGTTAGTTTAATATAAGACATGCAGATACAATATACTTCTCAGGCATCATCTTGGGATGTTTGCTATTTAGTATAGCCATACCAAAAATTCTGCAAAATGAATGGACATACTATACTATAGGTTAGGGAAGTGCTGTCATCTGCAGAAGGAAGAACCGATTTCAGGAAGTTATGTTCCTTCATCTTTATGTAAAAAAGAAAAAGAGGGTGTTTCTGGTTCAAGATGTTTCCTCTTGTTTATGTAGCCACTTTGACATCTAAATTTGGCATACTGTAACCCTTTAAGTAACTGCTAGACAATGACAAAATTACTGCATTGAAGAGCCAAACTACAGGTTGCTACTGCTCATGTCTGCCAACATGCAAATTAGCTTGTCATACACCTCATATAGAAATGTCCTGGAACTGATCACAATTAGTGTATAGATTTCATTTTTCTTTGTATTTCCAAAAGGACATGTATTTTGCCTTGTTTGCTTCATAATGATTTTAGTGTGGCAAAGAAATCCAAGACAGTTAATGAGATAAGATAGTTAAGGGAGATAATAAAGGATAACACTAATCCTTTATTATGTTTTAAATTATATAGAAGAATAACTTTTTAAATCCAGTGACCAAAACCAGCAAAGAATCTCACAACATTTTACATCCTGAAGGGTATTATAACATGAGGTCTCATGGACAAGAGAAAACTCTATTTCATTAGAAAGTATCTGCTTTGAGAAAAAAATGTATGCAAAAGATTATATAATATGTGCGCTCAGGAATATATCCTATTATTTTTATGGGAATTGATCATACAGAAAAGGAAGCAAGCATTCTGATAAAATTTATTAAAAAATGCACAACATAAAATGCAAATTAAATTTTAAAAAACTTTGGAACAGGATTCTGTCAAAAATGCATCTGAAATAAAATTTAGTTACCCCTTTAGCTCGACCCAGAAGATTTAGACTTACAATCATTACCAACCTCCCTCATTACCTGTCATATATGCCACTTTGTATAATTTTGAGAAAACAGATAAATAAACTATTCTTTATTTATCTTCCTAATATAAAAGAAATTAAATGTGTACATTTTTCTGTATTTTTGTAATATTAGATATGAATTTGTCATGAGTATTATATTCCTTCTTGTGGTTTAGGTGTAGGATTCCGCTATTTAAGAGCTTAGTGTTCTTGTACACCCATTCATCCACCAATTTTCTACAGTGATGATTTGAAAGTATAGATACAAAAAACAGCAGCATCTTTTTTCTGTATCACATTGAAGCCTGAAAAAAAGTTGCTTCAATGAATAAATAAACTTTGCATTTAGTAAATGCAAGATTCAAATTTCTTCTTCCAGCTCAATTAACATGTGGCGTACACCAGGCTGGATAAGGTTGGACTTTTGCATATATACAGCATAGTAAAAGTGTCACATCTAGATATTTTAGTAATGTATTAATTGAATATAAATAATTGTAATTATTTTTGGATTCATCTTGTCAATTTCATTCTAGGTTATTATAATAATAATACCAAAGTGGCAGTTAAAACTTTGAAACCTGGTACTATGTCCGTCCAAGCATTCATGGAAGAAGCTAACCTAATGAAAACACTTCAGCATGACAAGCTAGTCAGACTATACGCTGTAGTCACCAAAGAAGAACCTATTTACATTATAACAGAATTTATGGCAAAAGGTATGCATTATTGAATGTTATGTCAAAAATATTATTTATTGATAGTCATTAGATTTGAAATAGAGAGTCAATCTACATTAAATTCTGAATCTTGGCAGAATTGTTGGCTTTTCATCCTGGAAGTTGGCTCTTTTCTAGACAAAACTATCCTTCATAAATTAAAGTAAATTAAAGTTCACAATTTGCACTCATCCATAATGGTCCAAGTGACTAAACTTGTGGGTTAGTCAGTAAAGTATAATCTAAAATTGCATACTTTAGCGTAATCTGGAAAACCAGATGATCAGAATACTTGTTTTATTTGTATTTTTGCCAATAAACTTGCTTACTCCACACAGGAAGCTTACTGGATTTTCTGAAGAGTACAGAAGGGACAAAATTACTACTACCAAAGCTCATTGATTTCTCAGCTCAGGTAAACAAAACTAGATATAAATTAAAGAAGTCTTCTTGTTGCTATAGGAAAATAATAGATCTATGTGACTAGATTGAAGTGTATAAACTGTTACCAAATTATAAACCTGATTACAAGCATGTAAAAGTATCCCTTGAAAACCATAACTATGGTATATCAACGAAGCTAGTATTATTACAAAAACTTCAGTTTAATTATGAAGCACTAATTAATTATGTTTATAGAGCTTTCAACCATGTTGAATTGTTGTCTGGGCTCTTCTGATGTCATGGAATAAGTATTCATATTCTAACTTCAAGGAACAACATAGCAGGAAAAAGGTTTTTTTTTCCTGCTACAGAAGTTATTGCAGTCCTTAAGTGCTTACGATGACTGTTTAGTACTGCAAAAGAGAATACAAGAAACGTCAACTAGGTGTGAATCTGACTTCCCAAGAAGACTCATTGTTGTTCTCGCTTATAAACTTGAGAAAAGAGAATTCTAGACCTATAATGACTAATCATTGGATCATGAAAAATCATTAGGAACTAAATTTCTTTAGCCATGTAAATGCATTGCCCATTTAAGTTCAAGCCAATTTAGAAAAAGAAACAGAAACTGAGCTCCTTCCAACTAGTTTAGAAATCTTCAGGATTTGCATGAGTTTAAAACTAGGTTCATTTATGAGGATGGGCCCTGTTACTACTAGGAAGCAGATGCAGTGAAGCCAGAGCCATTGCAAATAAATTAGAAGAGCGGAAGAGAAATACACTGCATTTAGTAAATAGTTTTTCACTTTACCATCTTCCTCACTTTCTTTCTCATTAAATAAAATAGCAACTAGCCAGAATACATTACTATCCGATTAGATATTCACTTCAAAACCTAGCACAGTGGAACAATATATATAAAAATAGATCTAAATATTCATAACTTCAGATAGGTTTCAATTAAACCTATCTATTAAACCTATCCAGTATATACCCCAGGCCAGTATATACCCCAGGCCAGAATATACCCCAGATCAAAACACTAGATAACAGGATGCCTTCTAACAAGTATGCTTTGAACATGAACTTAATTTTCTGTTGTAAAATTTAGCCCAGACTAGTTTAACATCAACAACTTTTTATACTTCTATTTAAAATCGGGGTGTTTTTTTACTTTTCCCAGTGCAATGAATTATTTTATCTGGACATTCCGCTTTGCTTTCAAAAAGATTATAAATCATAATTTAAGTTTAAATTCATTTATTTTATTTATTTTAAACACGTATTTAATCTAAAGACTATTTCTCATATTTAAAAAAAGAATTCAGCAATTGTGACAGGAAAATGAGAAGCGTCACAAATATTTTTCCATTATCTGATCTCAAGAAGAGGAACAAGAAAAGAACAGTTTCTCTTTTTGCGTATACTTATGTGTTTTTAAAGAATGTACAGGCACCTATTTACAGTATTACAGTTTTTGAGTTGCTGAAATTCAGCTTCAACTTAACTGCAACTTCCAGTGAATACAGTGACTTTATTTATTCAAGTTCAAGTTTTTGTTTCAACCTTTCAGACTCTATAGGCTTGACTAATAAGTATATGCCAGATTCAGATAGTTTGGACCTATGTGGTACACATGCACTTAAAACAGTCTTGGAGTTCCCTACATATGTAGGCTGGAAAGACTGAGGCATAAAGGGTGTACAGGTAGTCCTTGATTTACAACAGTTCATTTAGTGACCATTCAAAGTTACAAGAGTATAGTAAAAAGTGACTTACGACTGTTTTTCACAGTAACTTTTGCAGCATCCTCATAGTCACATGATCAAAATTCAAATGCCTGCCAGTTAGTTCATATTTATGACTGTTGTCAAGTCCCAAGGTCATGTGATCCTATTTTGCAAACTTCTGGTGAGCAGAGTCAATGGGGAAGCCAGATTCACTTAACAACTGTAGTGGTTTACTTAACCACTGTGGCAAGAAATGTCAAGGACTACCTGTATATATTTCTTGGGTATCCTATCTCAACCTTCTGGAAGGTTTTCACCAGAAGTTCAGATGGTGCCTGGTGCCATCTTTCGGAAAGACAGAATTTGTCCAAGGTCTGTTGAACCCCTAATGAATCCTTTACCAATTCTCACTGTGGCATTAGTAACCAAATGTATTGACATTATTTTTGCTTTATTCTTGACTTATGATATGTTGTTATAAAACAGTACATTACAAATTGATCCTGATTCTACAGTACATCTGTTTAATAAATAAAATTAAGTGTCTTTCAAAGATTTGCAGTCCTAATAAATTTTAGAAAAGCAATTGCCATTAAAATAAAAGAATGTGTATTTTAAAAAATATAACTTAAATACCAGTTATTTAAATAGAACACAACTAGTGGCTTTGTCTCTATTGTTTGCAAAGCAATGGAAAATGTCATACTTGTATTTAAGCTGCTGGCCTATGGGTTGGAAACAGATCCAAATATAACTTTTAGACAAATTTTACAAAATATTGCTTAAATAATCACCACTTTTTAACAAAAGGTTATAAATTTTTACAAGTATTCTTCAGATACAAATAAAAGGAGATATTAGGCTTGTATATAAAACTGATATACTAAAATAGAACACAAACTATTGTTAATGAGTTATTTTTACATATTTTTGAACATATAAGCAACACAGTAGAAAAATTAAAACCTTTTTATCTCTTCTTGCAGATTGCAGAGGGGATGGCATATATTGAAAGAAAAAATTACATACATCGGGATCTTAGAGCAGCAAATGTTTTAGTTTCAGATGCACTTATGTGTAAAATTGCTGATTTTGGCCTTGCAAGAGTTATTGAAGATAATGAATACACAGCCAGGGAAGGTTTGTACTGTTTTTTAAATTTTAATATATTTAATGATGGGGCAGATTTTTATCAGTGGTCACTTAGATGTTTCTAATCAATAAAGTATAATAAATTATACTTTTAATATATTTAATGTATTAAATTTAATATATTGAACAATGTGTCATTTTCCATAGGACAAACAATGCAGTAGGTAGGGGCTGTGGGGAGACATATAATGCATTTCTCTGAAAGAGAGATTTGGGCAGCAACCTGGAATTTTGACAATTCCTCCATTCTAAGGCCCCCTCCCTCTTAGTTGCACAATTCAGAGCAAAGATTATATACCCAACCTGAATTTCCTGTGTCATAATCACACAAGTGGACGAAACACATTACTTCATTACATTCACAATATGGAGACCACTGCTGGAAAAGGGGTAGGAAGAATTCCAGATGCCAAGATCTGCATGCTTTCCTTTTTTGTTCTCTGTTCATGAAGGACAATTATGGTAAGGCAGGGGATGAGGAAGAAAATAGGTTTTCATGTTTTCCTAGAAGTCATTACCCAGTCACTTCACAATTCTTTCCAATTTCTTAACTACCTTCACTTTTCAATGTCTAGATTTAAGATGGAATTATTTGTACTTCTCTAGGTGCAAAGTTCCCTATCAAATGGACAGCACCAGAAGCCATTAACTATGGTTCTTTTACTATTAAATCAGACGTGTGGTCCTTTGGAGTTCTTCTATATGAAATAATTACTTATGGAAAAATTCCTTATCCAGGTTTGTGCTTCTTCCTATGTACAGTATTGTTTTGTTTTGTTTTTACTATATAGAGAAGTATCACAGTCAATCAAAGGTATGTGTTGAACATAGTTATTTGGTGAAAAGGTAAAAGAAAAAGATGGTAGGAAAGTATGACTGCAGCTACATCAGGTGGAACAGTGTTTTATTATAGAAGCCATAATAAAACACCAGTACAACCCACAAGTAAAGTTACGTAACTAAAGTTCAGCAATTTAGGTTACTTCACTAGTTGCATCTTTTGCTAGACAATGGAAGTGTAAATCTGATTATTCTTGGATAATGGAATAAATTGCTCCTATTGTTGTGGGCAAAGGTGAAAATGTTTGCTTTGGCCCATTACTGCCATTGCTGAACTGGATGAGGAAAACCAATTGCAATACTCAAGAGGCCAAAACAATTGAGGTTTGGTCCTACTCATTCCCAGGTTACAAGGAACATTTATTAACTGAGTACACAATGGCAAGATTTTTCTTCAAAGCTTAGAAATAAGAAATGTAGATTAGGCTTTTGGAAAACAACATGCCCCTTTTTGTGTTTTGAAGTTTTTATTCATTTTCACAAATAATTTATTTAGGTTAAAGAAATCTACCTAAATATTGCATTTCTCCAGTAAGCAAATCCTGCCCATTTTGTGAATAAAATGGATATAAGCACATGATTTACCGTATTTGCCGGCGTATAAGATGACTTTTTTGCCCTGAAAAACATGCCTCCAAGTGGGGGTCGTCTTATACGCCGGGGACTCCGACTCCCACTTCGAGCTTGAGTTGCAGCCGGGAGGGAGGCTGGGGGGTGTGTGTGTGTGTGTGTGTGTGTGTGTGTGGCGGGTGTCACTCGCCACGCGCTGCGCAACCTTTCCCCCTCTTCCTTCCTTAGCGGTGTGGGGAGGAGGGATTCAAGATCCTCACGTGCGGCATACTTTTCTTTTTTTTTTTCTTTTTGTACGCAGGTTTTGCGTGCGGGCGGCTGTAGGTTAAGGATGGGGAGCCCGGGTGGGTTATCAGGTTTTACTGTGCTTCCAACATGTGCGAACGGTGGGAGAGCGGAGAAGAGAGCGAGCGAGCGCCCGCTGTGTGAAATCCTGCCGTCAAAGCAACACTGGGGGAGGCAGGGTATAAATTTACCAGGTTAATGTAGCAATGGTGATTAATGCCCAGAACATTGTTTGCGGGTATTGGGGTGTGTGTGTGTGTGTGGTGGTGGTGAGGAGAGGTTGTCCTTTTAATGCGGAAAAGTAGGTGTGACCTTGTGTAGGAAAATAAAGAGATCCTTTTTAGCGTGTTTGGCTTCTTTGCCTCCCCTCGTTCGGTTTGACGTGGAGATAATGGCCTTCGGGCGGGAGGGGAAGAAAACGGTAGCTGGATCATTTCAAATTTCACTTACTCTCCTGCCTCACTTCAATATGTCTGAGCGACTCCAGATACTGGAAGACTTTTTGAATGAAAGTGTTACCTCCATTTTTTTTTTTAAGAGGGCCACTTGGGGAAAAAAAAAGATTCTAAGGAATTCCTTGTTTCTTGATTAAAGAGAAGGCATTGAATATAATGTTCCTTGGCAGCCTTTTCAGTGTCCGGGTTTTGGTGTGTGTGTGTGTGTGTGTGAGAGAGAGAGAGAGAGAGAGATCGAGAGAGAGAGAGAGAGAGAGATCAGCTGTATTGAGAAGAGAACGTTTCCTGTGTTCTCATTTTATTTACAACATATTTTACGCTTAATGGTAAGCAATGAAAAATATTTTTAAAACTCATTTCTAAACTCCATAGCTATTTGCATATTCTTGGTTCAAAATTGGATTAGCTCATTTCAAAATTGTCCAAAGCAGAAAAGTGCGTCAAAAAAAAAAAAGTGCAAAAGTGGAAGGTGTGTGGAAGAGGGGGTAGTCTTATACGGCGAGTATATATAACAAACTATATTTTGAGTGGAAATGTTGGGGGTCGTCTTATACGCCCAGTCGTCTTATACGCCGGCAAATACGGTACCTTAGAAATGTATATTTTCCTTTTCTAAATCAGCTCTTCTCGTACCAACCATATTAAAAATAACTTTTACTTTTTAAAAAAATTATTTCAGGTATGAGTAATTCCGATGTAATGGCAGCCCTTCAACGTGGTTATCGCATGCCATGCATGGAATCTTGCCCCTCTGAGCTTTATGATATTATGAAAACGTGCTGGAAAAATAAAGCAGAAGAGAGACCAACATTTGAATATTTACAAAGTGTCCTTGATGATTTCTACACAGCTACTGAAGGACAGTATCAGCAGCAACCATAGAAAAAAAGAATTGTTGCTCTTCATTTCCAAATGGCAGGGACCTTTTAATAAGACAATGTGATTGAGCCAATTCTTTTATACTTACACACATACATGTGTTGGGATACCCTAATTGTTTTGTGGTACTCAAAATTGAAAGCTAGAACTCAAGTGGGCAAGACAGATTATCAACATCTTGCTGAAGGCTTAGAAGTTTTTCTTCTTCACTGATGCTTTCTTTGTATTTATATTAAGTAAACAACTAGTTGAAATGAATTATGATATAACAGATCATCATTCTCTGTAAAAAATCCTGGTGCAAAATCAAAACTCCATGAAGGAAATCAACACTTATTCCAAATAACCCTGTGCAACATGTATCTGGAAAAAAAATATTAGTTTTACGGCTGAGCTAGAAGTTATATGAGCTGCTGCATTTTGTTTACTGAAAAGCTGCAAAAGTTTGGAGGGAATCCCTTTATCATTCTACCATTTCTTTGCAAAAAAAAAAAATGTTTTTGTAAAAATCTATTCTCTAAGCATGGCTGAAAATTTCCCTTTAAAGGTATCCTTCAAAAATGGGTAGTATGAAATATGCTGGAATTGAAAAGAAAATATCACTTTAGAATAATATTTTGTGTTTTTCTGGAATTCAACAGCTATTTTCCATTCCTATTTTTTCCCCCTCTGATTATGTCATTTTATTAACTGTGTTTAGGGAAAAAGCCAATTAAAATGTTTAGCTTTAGAAATACAATTGCATATCGCAACTAAAAGTAGTATGTTTTGGCACACACAAATTATATGGTGAAAAATAATTGAACACATTTTAAGTAAGAGTCCTAGAACACAATTCATAGAAAACAATATGTCTTCCAAAGACACAATACTGTGCATCAGGATTTTAGTAATGCTACACCACCATCATCCCATGCACACATGTCCTGTATAATATATTGGGAGGACAGTGTTTTGGGTGAATCTTCTGAAATGCTTTTCACCACTCCATTATTATCAGAACACAATGATTATACCTATGCTCAGTAGTGCTGGTCAATACTGTTATATACTTTTAATGAAGAAATTTATTTGGTAGACTGGTAATCGGACTGTCAACTTGTAAATACAATTTCAATGTTTTTGTGATTTTAATAAATAAGCATTATTGAAAATCTGAACCAATATAAGGTCAATTTCTTATTCCTTATTACAATAATGGACAGCTTCTTTAACAAATTAATTCTCCTGGATTTACATCTCTGTTCCAGAATATGATCCATTATGCTGGAGTTTGAATACATCAAATAGTCCTAGTTAGCTGGTCAGTGATAAAGGATGCTAGAAATTGCCCTTAGACAATATCTGGTATATCACAAATTTCCATTTTTCCTGTAATGTATCTTCTCTTATAATTATTACAGGATATGCTCAGTTACATCAATTTATTAAATTATCATAAATTAAATATTTCCATAAAATGTCTTTTCTAGCTCTTATGGTATTTTTTGTTTCCTTGGAATTTTTAAAATATATTCTACCATGGACCAATAAATCTAGATTTTTTTAGAAACCAATATGAATTTTTGAACAAATAATAACTGCAGAGAATGAAAGCACCTCACTCATATATACCCCATATACTTCTGACAGCTACAAAATACCAGTCTTCTTTTACTAATTGAATGTATAAAGTTATGCAAATTTTATGTCTTTAGAATTCTCTATGTTTTATTGCACTTATATGGAAAGGGAAAAATTACAGATTTTGAACATGTACAAAAGAAATATAATAATTTATTAGTGTCAAACAATTAGTCATAATAGTATCAAAATATAAACAATATGTCAGTTATTAAAATTGTTGTCCTGGCTGAATTCCTGGGAAGTAAAAGAACAGAAGTAATCTTTGTACATTTTCACAATCGTTATAAACCTAAACTATGTGAATGTTAAGATCTAAATATTATATGCACTGTTACAACAATTAAAAAATATGTTTACAAAAGAGGAAAATGGGAATATAGGAATTTTAGAAGATTTTAATGTAAATATTATTTAGCATGCTTCCCTCATCCACAAGATATATTGGTAGAATAACTCTTCCTGACACAACAGCAAATTCTGTGGGTTGTAATCCCACCATCAGGAAAATGGCAAATTTGGCACCAAGATAAAAAATGCAATTTGTTTCAAGTGAATTCTTTTATGCCCATATTATCATGAACAAAATATAGGACAATTTATTCCTTTCAGATTAAGTTTATATCTCTATAGTTTCCAATTTTATAAATTTTGATTTAGTATGTCCTGATCAATATTGTTTTATGTGCTACTGACATCAATTTGGGTGATGCAGAAAGTGACTTCTCAGGTTTTTGCAGTTTTTACTTTTCAATGTCTTAGGAACATCTGTTACTAATATTTCAGACTTGCAAAGAAGCCCTTTTTTGATTTATGTTGCTTAATACTTTCTGCACTTAATAGACCTTTGCTTTCTTTTAATTCTTCTTGTAGGTGAGATAATGTGGCATCAGGTTCATGGTCACATTTAGGCCTATTTTGAAGGCCAATGGTTTCTTGTTCCTATGAAAGCAAGATTTGTTTAAATAGAATTAAAACATTGTCTTTTTAATCCTACTGCCCTAGCTTCTTCCGAAACTGCACATCCTAACTAAATGATTTTTCCCCTAAAAATATGGGAAAGAGACACTCCAACATTGCTGTCTTCTCTCAGTCTAGCGCAGGGGTCCACAAACTTGGCAACTTTAAGGCTGGCTGGGGAATTCTGGGAGTTGAAGTCGACAAGTCTTAATGTCGCCAAGTTTGGAAGTCCCTGGTCTAGTGCTTAATTGTAAAGTAGTCATGGTAAGCAAAGTAAATAGAATTTGGATATTCAATTTCACATGGTTGTTCAAGGTTCTGAAAAGGCACCACAGCCATTTCCAAAAAGTATTAATAACCACCAGGATTTATTCATATCAGAGTAAACAGAGTGCAATTCCATTTAGTGTCTTCTATTGGAGTTGCTTAGATAGTGAGATGGGATGCGTATTCATTTAATAAATGAGTAAAATTATAAATGGTCTTTAACAATCACTCATTCAATGTCTGTTCAAACTTGAAACGATTCTGTATGAATGGCAGTTATGATGAGATTTTGGACTTATGGACATCAGAGCATAAATCGTGGTTATGTGATTTATGACTTTTCTAACAGCTTCCCACAAGAAAAATCAAAGGGGAAGCTGGCAGAAAGTTGGAAGTTGCAGTCCCATGAGGGTAAGGTTCTTACTTAACAACACACAGTCCTTGCTTAACAATGGCAACCAAGACCGCTGAAACTGCTGGCTCTAAGTCATGCATTTTTGGACTTTCAATCCCATCACTTAAAATGAAGTTTCCACTCTCAATTAGCATTGTTAAGTGAGAATTACCTGTATTCACAATTACCTTTTAACTGAAAAAGCAAAATCACAGTGAAGAAGCTAAAATGATTTTAAATAAGGCCAAGAGCACAGAAGAAGCCTTTGAAAAGCATATCTCAGCATATTAGAGTCTTGTAGCAGAACACATATCTCTAACTACATATTAAATAGATATGTGACCAACTTTAAGCCTTACCATCTGCTTTAATGTGGTGTTCTCAACTATTTTTCTATATTCTTCTTTGGCATCTTGCAACATTTCATTTAACTTCTGAATTTTCAATTTCAGTGATTTTATTAACTGCAAAACAAAGTGTTTGAAAGTAATGAGAATAATGCTATAATCAACTGCCAACTTATGGTCTTTCATCATACTACATGAAACTATTAAAATCTGGATAAAATATAAAATCTGGATAAGTTAGGAATACAATATTCTAATATGCTGGCAAATGTTGTGAGTCGTATCCAATCCACTGGGGAAAAAGCCAGTTGGAAAAGCAAATTTAACTTAGTTACAACTTGCTTCAAAAGAATCCTTGACCTTCTTCATTTTCTTCCAACACTTGAACATTATATATGAAACAGGGCTTTAATAAACTTCTCTAGAAGTTATTGTTGAAATGCCTATTTCAGCTTCTGTCCTATTTCTTTGCTTTTCTTTTGTATCCATCTTAAAATTCTAAGCCTGCAGGTAAGGCAATGACTGCAAAAAAAGTTGTGTAGCTGGTCTCTTGATGACTGTCCATGTGTCAGAATTCCTCTAGAGCCAACAACTGCAGATTTTGTGATTGAAGCTGCACCTTCAGTGAATAGCTGAATTATAATATAGCAAATATGTAAAGTCTAAGTTCAGTGAGTCAGTTCACTTCATCCTCAAACCAAACAACTTTGGAAAGGTTGCTGTCGCACTGGGACAAGATCCATAGTTAATTTTACACACCGTTGCAATCATTTCATATGTTCATGAAATACTCAAATTAATGCTCAAGACTTGTCCTATCTTTCAAGATATGCAAACGTGTTTAATTATAATTATATACTTATAATTATATATAAATTATATACACTGAAATTGTGTTTTAAATGTTTTTTTCTGGAACTATGCATCAATTTAATTGTTTTTCTATTTTTCCTTTTCAATATTTTTACAATTTTTTTTTACTGCTATATATATTTTAATCTATATAGAGAATGATTATGATAATGTGCATTTTAGATTACAAATTGCTATTAGTAGTCTTTTTAAAATAAACAAAGTTACCTCATCTCTCTGTAAAGCACCTGAAGTTTCTTCCATCATCTTGCATTGAGCATCTGTGAACACCAAACAAGGGTAAGAATACTTGACCTGCATTGTAAATTATAGGCAAGCTTAGGACACGGATTTCTTACCTAGATTCCATTCTGTAGAGTTTGAACCGGGAATTTCCAAAGGCAGACTATTTTGCTCTCCAAGTTTTAGTTTCAGCTCTAGTATTTTCATTTCTCTTTCCTGAGCAATAATATTCTATAATAGTTTAGGGCTTCATACAAATCACAACAGTTTTAGAAGTGCAAGAAAAATCATTTTGAATGTTGCTTTAACATGATTCTTCTTCATCCCTCCTCCAAAAAAATGTTATTTAAATGATAATTCAAAACCTATTTCCTTAATCAAAATGAAACTTTCTAAAAAGCACAAAAAGCCATTTTTTTGCTTCATGCTTCATTCTGTTTTGGCTTACTGGTATTGAATGAATAAATAATTTTATTTCTAAAAGTTTTTTATACTTCTGCTCGTGTAAGCAGAGATTTTATGAAGTTATGCGGCCTTGTAAACATGACAAATGTGACAACAATCAACAAACAAGCCATTCAGTGTACTCTGAGATCTACAGTATTTTCATTATTTACATTTACCAAACTATACTTTGGGATAGAAATCCTGGAGATAACTATACAAAAATGTCAAAATCTACAATAGGTTAAATCCAGGCATACCTGAACCTTTTCTTGTTCAGCTATGAATTCGTTTATTGGAACATAGCGTTCTTCAACTTGATCCATTGCACATGTATATGCATGCTTCTTTATGGCATCTTTATACATTACAAATTTATTCTCCAGTTTTTCTTCATAACTTTCTTTCAAGTCTTCTAAGCGTTTACTGGATCAACAATGTGTAACAACCAGAACACAGAGAACTTTTTAGTATTTAATTATTGCTAAATTCAATTCCTTGCTCTGTTACTTTGATTTCAACTGGTAACCATTGACAATAATCAATATAATGCTAACTAGTTTCAGGTATCAGCTGTTTGGTATTTCCTTTTACATATGAGCTTGCTCAGAACTTTCCATATCTGGATCAGGATACCGATGTAAGCTTAATACAAGAAGTGCGTGTTCATATTCAACTATCCCCCATTTCTCAGATAATGCATCTATAAAGGAGACTATTTGTAGCTCAGGGTTGAAATGAAGGGTCCTTGGTGCTCTCTGAGCTTTGTTTTCTTACAGACATTTCATTACCTAAACAAGGTAACATCATCAGTGTCAGTTCAGTGAGTCCCAAGGACCCATAATGCATCTATCTTATTCCCCCACTAGTAAATAGAAAGAATCATCTTCATCAATCCACTTGCCTTGTCAGGTCATTTTAGCTTTGCTTGAAATACTTCACAAAGTAAAAAGAAAAATTGCCTTCAAGTTAAACTCAGTTCCTGAGGAATTACATAAGCAAATTCATGCATTATTCTAGGCACAATACAGAATGAATGAATGAATGCTTTATTGGCCAAGTGTGATTAGACACACAAAGAATTTGTCTTGGTGCATATGCTCCCAGTGTACATAAAAAGAAAAAATACATTCAAAATGATTTGCCATTCCATCTCCTTATTCTGAGTGTTGGTTTGTTATTTGTTATTTCTGATTCTCCATTCTACCCTGAAAGCATGGATTTTCCAGTTGGTTCCTCCATCCAGGCCCTAACAAGGTCTAACTTATTTAACTTAGCAAAAGTTGCCTGGCTTTCGCCATCAGCTATGAGAACATTATGCCTATTGATGTTTTTATTTAGCTAGTTATATCTTGACACTTACTATACCTCTGATAATTCTATCAAGGGAAATCTTAAATAACCTGGAATAACCAGAAAGCAGAAAAGATACTGTAAGGCTAGTTTGACTCATTATCAAATCCATTAACAAGAGCTGTTAGTGAATTCCTCTCTCCCTCCATTGAAGATGTAAACACCAAGAGCACTGATTCTGCAGCACCTTGTGACTTATCGATCATAGGACAATACGGTATAACTAGACCTGTGTCAACCTTGGCAACTTTAATGTGCATGAACTTCAACTCCCAGAATTTTACAGCCAGCCATGCTAGTTAGGGAATTCTGGGAGTTTAATTTTTATTTATTTATTTATTTATTTTATTTGTCAATAACTTACAAGATAATAAACATAAGTATAAATAGAGGAAATGGGTATGAATAATTGGGAACAATAGAACAGGGATGGGAAGCACGATCGTGCGCTTATGCACGCTTATGTGGAGTTGACATCCACACATCTTAAAGTTGCCAAGGTTGACAAACACTGAGCTAGAGAGTTAAGAATTTTCTGCACTGTGTCCAAATTATTGTTAGTTTGAGATTACTTATCTCTATCTTGTTTTCTTCCAGGCATGAGCTCTTGGACTCTCCTAGTATAGTATCTTGCTAGGTGATTAGCATTGCTTGTATTGTATTTCTTGTAAACAAATATCCTTTCTGTTATAATTCTCACTTTCAGGAATTCTCTCATACACAGAATGCTTTGCATTCGAGTATCCACTTCTGTCTTTGTTTAATGGTATTTCCACTGAATATGAGTGTTTTCGTAAACAGCAGAATTCCTTCTGATGTAATACTTCATAAAACATAAATGGTGTACAAAGCCTTGATCTAATAGTCCCTTCCAAATAAACATACATGAATTAGCCATGTATTTTAGCTTTCTAAAGATGGAATGACCTTATTGATAGTTAGTTGGATAGAATATGGAAATGAAATAACGTAATAAAATTAGAAGTTCTAATCTCATAAAATACTCCACAAGATTACCAACGTTTTCTGTGTGTTATAGAAGCATAGAAGTGTTCAAAAGACTTGGAAATGATGTGGAGCAGCCACAACAATTGCCATAAAGTTTTAATTTTAATAAAACAAAATGCAAATAAGTTTGAAGCTAATTCTTTGGAAGTAACTTAGATAGCTGCTACACAAAAATAAGGTAGATGAAGTGTCTAACTTTGCTGCAGTTCATATTCATAACTTGATGTCTTTTTATGCGACTGCTGATTCATTTGGCTGCCCTTGGAATGGGACAGGAAGATGACTTTTGTCAGTCCTACCAATATAACTTTCTATGGCATACCTCCAAGCTTCTTCTGTTTCCATAAGTTGCTGAAACATTGCTTTGGCCATCTCTTTGCGTATTTCGACTTCAAGAAGTAATTTGCTTTGTTTCTCGGCAATCAGTTTACTCTTTAGCATCTCTGTGGTTTTCAAGAGATCCTATAATACCAACATGAATCACATATAGAAACATGAAAAAAATGGAAGTGATATAGTACATCATGCACAAAGAAGTCAAACCTAATATTGGAAATTCACTAGCCAGAAGGCTTATTCTTAGATGTTTTATCTCAGGTTGAGCAGTACTACTAAAAATTGCCCAATGTATTTCACATGTGAACTGAATTGATTTTAAAATTTATTCTACTAAAAGCTTAGCCTAATTAAGTATGTTATATTTTGTTGAAATAAATGGAAAAATTATTACCATTGTACTGGTAGTTGAACTGGTTACTAATGCTATAACTGTTCATGCAGAAGTCAGACGGTGAGTTCTCAACTAAGAATGGATATTGCATAGGACCGCAGGAATAAAAATATACAGTGTACCAGTGACTCCTTCTGTTTTACTGCAAGTTTGCAGATGTTTCAGAATGAAACTGCAGGCAAGGAACATAATGCTGAAATTCCTGCCATTCTCATTTGGTTTCTGAAATTCATTAGTGGTGATGAGCAATTGAATATTTTTAAAGTCTTTATTCTGGATATTGAATTTCAGAAAGGAAATATATGGGAGAAGAGGTCTAAATCTATCATATGCACCCACTCCAGTCTGAATTACAAGCTTGTGTAAAAGATGCAGTCTCCTTTAATTATATTTGTAGTTCTTTAGAGAGGTTCCTAGATAATAGAAAGCTATTCTATCTTCTAAAAAAAAATCAGGTACTTCAAGAGAATGACGCCTAAATCAGTGGCTTTTATTGCAAGATGATCAACTTTTTCTGCTTTTTTCTGACTTTATTTCTACTTTCACGTTTACTAAATTTACTACTAGGTCTATGACACGATCAACATGTAGTCTGAGTTTACTTATCAACTTTTCCAGTTCTTTTGCAAATGCACAAACCACATCTAACAGCTTTGAGTTGGAAAAGTTATGGGTTCCTTCATTTCACCATGCCATAAGACATTTGGTACATGAATTAAACCATTTTAGATTTACATATTGTACCTTATGATTTACAACTTTGTTTTCCAACCAGCTATAATTTACACAACAAATTTTTGTCAAACAAAGCACAATGATCTTTTTTTCACTGAACATACTGTATTGTAAGGAATTGGTTTTTGACTACCTCGTGGCTCAGAATAGTAATATCTATTTCCTCATCTTCAGAGGAAGAGGGAATGTTGGCATAAGTGGGAAATTGCTCAATTGATGCATCATCAAAATGCACTGTAGGTTTATCTTCTCTTCTGCTGTACTTTGGAGGAAAATAATCGAAGAGTTTGTGTTGAAATGTTGGAATAACCTAAAACACACACACACAAAACACATTTTAAGATTGATTAAAATGGTACGATCATTGATTTTATTTTGTTTTTTGTCTACTTTCTTTGGAAAACTATCAGAGAAATTCTATTAACTTAAGGGAAAAAGCTTTTAGTTTACCATCAAAAGGTACATTTAATGATGGAAGGCTGGAGATTGTGCTAGTATAAAAATAGATACCTCTAGCTATTTTTACTAGCTCTTACTAGTTGTTGTTTTTTGACTAGCTTTAGTAGTAACTCAAGATGCAGTGGTAAACCTAGTAGTCAGTTTGATGAATTTTTGGAAACAAAGGCAGTTCTCAGCAGTAAATACTCATTCACAGTAAATCTATGTACCCTGTCACTCAAAGTTAAACTTTCATCACAAATGCATAATTTTTTATTTATGCATAATTTTATTTTATTATATAGAATGAGGGAATATCTGTTCCATCCTATTTGGAAATTGGACATGCAGTCTGAGGCTGGAGAAAACTGGACCCCAACATTTGAGAATCTATAAAGTCACACCTCTTATGTATACTTTCTATTGGAAAAATCACTAACAGCAGCTTCAACAATTGAATACTATTGTTCTCACACAAAAAGCAATTAAATGTGTGGTGTGTAGTGTAGCATCAAAGAAGAAAGAAGTGAGTAAAGTCCGCTTTTCAATTCAGACAAGATAAGCTTCCATAGAAAACAAATCAATTAATATGGCAAAAGTGGTAGCACAAGATATGTGAGTATTGTGAAGGATATAGCATCTTTCTTACTTGTTTTGCTACAGCAGAAAACTTCATTACATGAAGTGTTTCATCATATGTGGAAGCACATTGACTAACGTTGACAATCATGCAGGCTTTGCCTTTACCACAGAAAAATGGTTGGAAGAGGCGAGTCAGTTTGCTCTCTCGGAAAGGAATATAAGTTGGCCTTAATCTTGGAGTAAAAATTATATAAATGTTAACTTCAGAATCAGGATAATTTGTAAAATCCAAAGATGTAAGGTAAGAGTGAGAGAAAAGGAGAGATAAACATTTTTTTGCATAACAATTGAAAAGTGTGATCTTTGAGAAATATACTGGCAAACAAAACAATTTGGTAAGTGTACAATAAACTGTTAAAAAAAAAACACCCCTGAAATATGATACAGATTTTGTATTTTTGTTATCTGCTGCAGTAAATGTCAGTGTATATAGTTCATGCAGGGGTGGGATTCAACCAATGTTATTACCGGTTTGGTGACTAGTTTTGCTTTGCTGCGCATGCGTGTAAAAAAAAAATCAGCTGTGCCGCCCGGACAGTTGAAAAGTGCTGTGCGCGGATGTGCAGCATTTGAAAAACCTTTTTTTTCCTGCTTTTTCAACCTCAGCTGTGCTGTGCAAAGCAGCTGAGGTTGAAAAAGCAGGAAATAAAGGACAGGTAAGAGCCCAGGTGGGCAGGTGGGCCAAACAGCAGCAAACACAGTGTCTGCTGATCTTCAGAGCTACCAGTTCTATAGAACCGGGCAGAGCCATTAGGATCCCATCCCTGAGTTCATGAACTGGAATAGACATGGCAACAGGTCAGCCAATGGGGACTGTTTGAATAAACATGGCATCAGGTCAGCCAATGGGGGCTGTTTGAATACTGAAACATAGTATTTGTTTGTATGGGGCCATAAGAGACAGTTTGGAATCTGGACGTGGCTTTGACTTATTGAACTGTATATAAGAGTTGATTTGTCCTCTGTAACCTAGGCCTCTGTAAATCTAGGCCTCTATATTTCTCTACTCTGTAATGACTTGCTTCTGTGAATATTGCTTCTGTGTTCCTGATTTTGTATGCTGACTTCTGCTATATGGTATTGTATATAAAGAAATTTTTCTTATGTGGATGAATCCTGTAGAATTATTTACCTGTGTCCTGGGCAGGGAAACTCTGACCGTAAACAGTTGTATTATGTCATGCTATCACAATAGATTGTTTTAACTATCTTTTCATATTATTTGACATTATTAATACATTAGTTTTAAATTGAAGTTGTACCAAGGTTTATCTATATTACTTACTTTGTGTTTTGATTTTGTTTTAGAGCTGCAATGCATTTTCCAAGAATAAGAAGAGAATTATTAATATTGCCAGCTTCTTTCAGTCTGTCTCCAAAGGTTTGAGCTTTATGGCATCTTTCTGAACCAGCCAGGTCACAGAGAGAAAGTCTGTACAAATCAACACATACATCTGATTTCTTTTGATCTTACACTTGTTGAAATAAATGAAAGCAACTGTTTTCATTAAGATAGCTAAACTGTAAGGCTGTAATTATGAAAATGAATTCACTCTTAGCTATTATGGTACAATTCTGTAGCAAACAAATATATGCACATAGTGATTAATGGCCTTATTGCTACTTGTCTGGACTACTGCAATGTAATCCACATGAAATTGCCTTTGAAGACAATCCAGAAACTGTACTGGAGTTAAAATGCAGCAGTCTGGTCATTGGTAGATGCCTGCTACTTCTTTTAGATACTTTCAGCATCTAAAAGCTGTATTGTGAATCTTACATTGCCTGCCAGTAAGTTCTAGGTACACTCAAAAGTGCTTATTTTAACCTATACAACTTTGTATCACTTATGTTTAGATACCAGCAGGAGTACCTTCTCCAACTAGATGCAAACTGTCGAATGCATTTTTTCCTGAGAAAAACTACTGGTATCATCACACTTCGATGAAGTGAGTATGGCTGAGGCTAGCATAGCATAGCATAGTATAGCATAGCATAGCATAGCATAGCATAGCATAGCATAGCACAGCACAGCACAGCACAGCACAGCACAGAATAGAATAGAATTCCTTATTGGCCAAGTGTGATTGGACACACAAAGAATTTGTCTTGGTGCATATGCTCTCAGTGTATGTTAAAGAAAAGATACATTTGTCAAGAGTCAAGAATCATAAGGTACAATACTTAATAATAGTCATAGGCCAGGATCCCCCCTCCCGTTATAGCCCTAGACTTTGAATCTTTGTTTGAAAGTAAGGCTAATTCCTTCTTCAGTTACTTTGCAGAATTTAGTTAAAACAAAGATCTTCTGAATGGAAGTTTGGAACTAATGGGATGTTCTCAACTATTTCTATTGTATATGGTTTTTGTTGTTGTTACTGTAAGTCTTAGAAATTTGACATCATACAAATACAACCAATCAGTTAATCTACATTACTGTACTCTATCATTAGTGAAGTGACACTTACTCAGAGATTCCAAGAGTACATGGCACATCTTCATCACTCAAACTGAGGAGTCGAATAGAAAATATACTATGACTAGAAAAAAAACAGATATGTTGTGTTCTAATCTTTGTCAAGAATTTTAATGTTTCATTGTGGCATATGAATAGCATAACTATTATTAGTTTGGAAAAGTATTTGAGTAAACTAGTGGACTGTCCTAGTAAACTAGTAAACTGGTGGATTGCCCTAGTGGACAACCACTTAAATATGAGACAACACTGCACTGTGCTGCAGCTGGCAAAAAAGCCAAAAGTCCTAGGCTGCATTAACAGAGGAATATAATCAAAATCACATGAGATGCTAATACCACTTCATAATACTTCACAGAGGAAAACTGAAATCCGCCAACAACTGTGGGTGGAAGGATTTTTTTATTTTTTTTTTGCAGTTCTTTAGTGTAAGCTGTAGTCAATCTTGTGTGCATACCTTCTTCATTCCTTTTTCATCATACCAGTTATTATACTTTGCATGCAATGTCATTAGCTCAAGAAGGAAGAGTAAAACTAATTTAAAGGAAGCAAACCTTCGGCTGGATTGCTGGTTCATCTTGGTGCATGCCAAGCTTCTATTCTTATTTCCTATTTTAAGTATTTTACAAGCCTCTTCTGAATTTGATACATTGACCCATTTTAAATCTGGGAAAGAAGATAACATTAGCATGAATTAAAAATGAAACTATAGCTCTATTTATTCACTGTGAAGATATAACAACTTGTTGCTTCTTTGCAGTGCATACATGACTACATGACTATTCAGAAAGTACATACATATACTATACATACATGACTATTCAGAAAGTATTCCTGTTGAGTTCAAACTCACCCTGCTTTTGAATATAGTGGATAAGAAAATAGACACACGTTTCTTTTTTATTCACAGAAAACTTAAACAGAATAAAAAGATGACACAAGATGAATAAAAGAGAATAAAGTGATGACATAAGATAGGGTTTTGACTTCTTATGAAGCTGAGAATCAGTATAAAAGGCACATTTTACTGCCCAGAGTTATCCCACTGTTTTTGAGCTGAAATTTCACCCTAATTTTTGTGACAGATTTCTATTTATAAAATAATATTTGAATTCTGGCCTGAGTTACATATACGTAACAAGAAGCCTACACATTAAATAAAGCTGATGTTAAGATTAACCAAAAAAATCAGCAAATGTGATTATTAACAAAAAAATATAACACTGTTTTATAGGTTATAGAACAACCAATTTATTATGCACTCTTATCCAAGCTGTAACTTGGAAACCAGCAGAAGTTAATACAGCTGTCATCTTCTATTATGAAAAAGGATTTTCATTAAATAAGAGACCTTAAACTAGGTTACTTGCATTTGAAAAAGTAACAAACTTTGTATGAAACTAAGCCTTTGTTTACTGCAATAAGTATTTTCTGAATTTACCTAAGAGGAGAAATAGATTTCATCTGCTATTGCAAAAATTGCTTATGCTTTTAGTGCTGGACAATATCCCAAGAACTAACAACTGGGCTACCAAAATAATCATTGAAACTTATGTTAGACCCAGGAATTATCTAGCTAGATGAATAACAATAAAGTGGCACTGTTACCTTTAATGTAAAAGTTTCCTCCTTGATCCTCACAGATTCTTAAAACTTTACGCTTCTGATTTTTCAAGACTGGTAGTAAGTCCAGTAAGTCATAAATATATTCATTATAAATTTCAAAGAAGGAAACCCAAAGTGATGCCAAGGTTTTCTGACCCATGGTGTAAGTCTCTGATTTTACAGATTCAGTCTTGTAATCTGTTTACAAAAGTTTGAAGGATAGCAAAAAGAATAGAAAGCAACACTTATTCAACAAAGCAATGGCATTTTATTCATATTTATAGATACATTATTATCCCTGTTATGTGCTAGTATTAAGGATCTAATTTCATGGCTAATGATGCTTCAGAGTCTTGGCTTTCAAGATCTGGTGGAAAACATATAGCTTTATTTTGACACATTCCATATTAATACACTAAATTTCTGCATTTATATCTATCTATCTATCTATCTATCTATCTATCTATCTATCTATCTCCAGTGCATGATACTTTTTCACATTATCCTAACAAGATATACACATGCACACCACACACACACACACACACACAGATACATACATACTGTAAAGAGAGAGAGAGAGAAAAAGAAAGAATACTCATTATTTACTTTACCTAACTGGTCCAAAGGAAGGTTTGGTGAGTTGTAGCTATATGACATTGAATCTGAAGGTTTCCAAATATTTTCAGTTTCCTTAAAAATATTGTATAGATAAATATGATTATTTTTTTTAAAAAAAAAAAACCTATTATAGCTTCTAATGAATCTAGCATTAAAATGCATATTCCCCAAAACTTCACATATATGTTTTTCCGAGCACACTAAAACATGTCAAGATTTCCTAGAGATTAACAAGTTTTGCCATTCACGTCATTATAGTTGTGCTTTTAAAGTTGTAGCAACATTTCGGCAGAATCTCATCTGCCATCATCAGGCTTCTGTATAGTGTACAGACGAACACTATAATGACATGGGAAAATACCCGAACAAAGCTGAATACCATACATATGAATACCCGCGAAAACTTAAGAAAAATATATATATATGTGTGTGTGTGTGTATGTGTGTGTGTGTGCTGTGTATTATTAATGTATTTGTATTCTATTACTCATATAATCTTTAAATAGTTTTGTAAGCAATTCTTCAAGGTTTTAATCTTTATTTTTGAAATATGTGGCTATTTTAAGACAAGCAATTTTCCTGTGATGAAAGTTTGAAACCCAGTTGGAGCTGAATGTCTTAACATATTTCAACAGCTTCTGGAAAGCATTTTAACTAAGTGAAAAGTAAATACAGGTAGTCCTGCAGTTAGGACCACAACTGACCCCAAAATTTATAAGTGAAACATTTGCCCCATTTTATGACTTTTCTTGCCACAGTTTTTAAGTAAATCATTACATTTGTTTAAGTTAGTAACATGGTTGTAAAGTGAATCTGGATTCCCTATTTACTTTGTTTGTCACATGTTGGTAATCACATAACTCCAAGACTCTGCAACAGTCATAAATATGAATCCTTTGCCAAGCATCTGAATTTTGATCTTGTGGTCATGGGAATGCTGCAATGGTCATAAGTGTGAAAAACTTAAGTCACTTTTTAAAGTGTCATTGTAACTTTGAACAGTCACTAAATGAACTGTTGTAAGTCAAGGACTATGTACAATGAAATACTTCAACTGTATGTTGGATCACCAAAATGATAATTAAAAACATTATTTCATCCATCCATGTTAGGTATAACATTGATACCAAATATGGTTTGGGTGAATAAATATATAAAACTTAGATATCATGGTTTAAGTGCTTATCACTTTAAGCACAATGCAGCAGGCAATTAGCCGATTAAGGGTGCGGTTAGAAGTTACAATATAAGGAAGCATTAGAAGCTGGAAAGCTTACTGACTGTAACTGAGTACTGTCTGTAACTGTGTGCTGCTGTGACTAACTGTGATTACTGACTGTGAGTGCCTGTGACTGAAATGTTATTGTTTGCTACTGTTTGCTGAATATCCAGCGTTTGTTTCTCTGGAGAGTGAAACCGGAGGAGGAGAAGATATCTTTATCGGCTGATAAAGATATTGCAAGGACTCTTAACTTGGACTATACTAGTGAGTCTTACTGGATGGAAATACTGTGAATGACTTAATGGACTGAATGACAATGCTTAAACTCTAACTGGATTAAAAACTATTTAAACTACAAACAGTGTTTGTGTTCAGTGTGTGTATACTCTGGGGCCCTTCCACTCTCGTTTGGCTTCCTGGCTTGACTACTGCTGCAATACTTTTCTAGGGGTTAATCTCCAAACCCTAACAATGGTTATGGGCCCAGCAGCATAGTCTAACTAACCAGGATATAACAGAGAGAGTTGGTGTGAGTTGCACATTACTGTAAAAACAAACTGTTTTAATTAGTTTAAAATAGTCAAAATATCTGAAGAGTAATGGCACAAGTAAATTTGTCACAACTGTCCATGATATCCAGGCTGGATGGAACAAACTATGTTTCATGGTCAATGAAATGTAGTTTACTTCTCTACGCAGAGAAGGTTTGTGGGACATTATAGCAAACCCACCAGATGTGAGTAGATGGGATCCTGCTGATGATGATGATAAAGAAAAGTTACAAGACTTTAAACAGAAAAATGAGCAGGCTTTATGCATCATAGGACTGACTCTCTGTGATCAGCAGCTTGTCCATATTCGTGGAGAAGAAAATGCTGCAAACTGCTGGGAGAACCTCAGGAAGATTTATGTTCGGGACAGTGTAGGAGCACATATAAATCTTACACGGAAGCTTTTTCAACGCATCTTCAGAGGAATGGAGATATGTTAGTTCATTTAAACTGTATGAAGAGCATTTTTCAAGATTTGCAAGAAAAAGAGCTTATATTTAATGAACTGCAACAAGTCTACATAATATTATCTTCATTAGATCAAAGCTATGATGACTATGTGACTTCGTTGGAAGTATTGCCAAAAGAAAGCCTCTCATTAACCGAGATTACAGGCAGGCTACTAGAAGAAGCCAGAAGAAGGCGTGAGCGTGACGAGCTGAGAGAAGATAAGAAAGAAGAGAAATTATCTTCAAAGCTTGAAAGAAACCAGCAAAGCAAAGTAAAGCACCTGGAAGAAGAGAATTTATCTTCAACGGCATACACAATTAAAAAGTGTTTTAATTGTGGAGGCAGAGGACATTTGGCAAGATTATGCAAAAAGAGAAAAAGCCAGAATGTAAAAAAGCCAAAGAAAGCATTTGAACTAGCCACGTTTGGCAACTCTGATATGAAGAATAATTTATGGGTGGTTGACAGTGGCGCATCCCACTGCATCACAAGAGATAAGACAAAATTTATAAAAATGTCTACAAGTTCTCAACATATATCACTTGCAAACGGCTGGAACCTGAAAGCGAAAGGTCAAGGTTTTGCACGTTGTCCGTACATAAACCAGGATATAAAAATGTTGTATGTACCGCAACTAAAGTTTAATTTGCTTTCAGTAAGGGTATTAGATAAATTAGGTTATGTAATTACTTTTAAGGATAATAATTGCATAATTGAAAAAGATAACAAAAGGGTAACTGCAGCTTTAAATGGAACATTATATGTCTTAGATAATAGTAAGAAAGGGAGGCTCAAACTGTATTTAATAATATAAAGCCTCATGAAGAATGCATCCATTTATTGCATAGGCGTTTGGGGCATGTAAATTTTAAAATGCTAAAACGTACAGTTGAGTTATCTGAAGGAATAAGGTTAAAACCTTGTGATAAATATTTGCGTTGTAATGTTTGCTGTGAAGATAAGAGCAAAGTATTGCCTGCAAATAGGCTAAATGGTTTCAAAACAAAAGAACCTTTAGAAGTGGTATTTGCAGACATCATAGGTCCAAAGAAACCCAGTATGGGGGTGCTAGATATATACTGAGCATTATGGATCATTATTCTAGATATGGGTTTTGCTATTTAATGAAAAGCAAAACTGAAACATATCAACATTTTTCAATTGGCTTAGGTTTGCTGAAAGAAAGTCTAAACGTCAACTGATAACCCTGGTGACAGATAATGGTACGGAATTTATTAATAACAAATTCCAGAACAGACTTAAGATATCTGGAATAGAGCATAAGAAGTCTGCTCCATACAGGCCAGAACATAACGCTTTTATTGAAAGAAGAGGCCAAACACTACAGGCAATGGTTAGAACAATGTTAAATGATTCTGGGTTACCTGATTCTTTGTGGGGGAGGCTACAATGTGTGCTAATAACATATTGAACAACGTTGTTAATACAACAACAGGTGAAATACCATTTACCAGGTGGCATGGCAGGAAACCTGACCTAAGTTACCTGCACACATTTGGTGCACCAGCATGGGTGCATATTCCTGCACAACTCAGAAAAAAAGGGCAACATAGAGCTAAAAGATTTTTCTTCGTTGGTTATCAGGCAAACCATAGGGCATATAGATTTTGGGAAAAGGCACATCTAAAGTGTTATGTAGTGCTAGTGCCCAATTTCTAGAACATGAAGGATGGGAGAAATTAGAACAGGATGCCAATAAAGATGTAATTATTGAATCCTATAGAAATCCCATTAGTTATCCCTGTAACTTTAAAAATAAAGTAAAGAGACAAATACAGGATGAAATAGTGCCCATAAAGGAAGAAACAGATTCAATAGCTGAACAGGATGAGGAAGATGAACAGGTAGTAGTTCAACAAAGTCCTCCTGTAAGCCCTGTAATTCCCAGAAGAACTACACGTGTATCTAGACCGCCTGATAGGTACCAGGCTAACACAGTGTGCCAGATTAATCAAGTTCCTAATTCTGTAGAAGAAATTAAAAAGTATCCTACTAAGGAAAAAGCAAGATGGTATGCAGCAATGAATAAGGAACTGAATTCATTAAGTGATATGAAGGTGTATGAAAATGCAAAATTACCTGTAGGAAAGAAATCCATTGGCTGCAAATGGATATTTAAGGTAAAAATAGATAAAGATGGTAATTTAATCCATAAGGCAAGGTTAGTAGCCCAAGGTTTTAGGCAGAATGCTAATGACTATGACGAGGTGTTTGCACCTAGTCTTAAGGCAACAACCTTGAGAGCAGCTTTAGTGTGGGCAGCTAGTAAAACTATATAGTTAACCATCTAGATGTGGAAACTGCTTACTTGCACGCCCATTAAAACATATTATTTATATGAAAAAACCTGTTGGTATTAAAAGTGAAAATAAGGATAATAATGATTGTTGGTTGTTAAAGAAAAGTCTCTATGGTCTTAAACAATCAGGCTATGAATGGAACCAGTATATTGTAAAGGAACTAGACAATATAGGATTTAAAGCTGGTTTAGCTGATCCATGTCTGTTTAAGAGGGTGACAAATGGGAAAGTATCATTATTATTACTATTCACAGATGACATTGCATTGATTACTGAAACTAATGATGAAGCAAATAAAATAATAGCATCATTAGGAAAGAGAATAAAGATCAAGCAATTAGGGAGATAAAGAAGTATCTCGGTTTGAATATAAAGAAAACACGGAAAGGTTTTAAGATATCTCAGGAAGATAAGATAAGCAAATTGCTAAAAGATTACAAGATGGAGCTTTGTAAGCCAGCTAAGACTCCAATGAGTCAGGAGTTTAGCAACACTGATGAACAAAGTCCTGAGTTTGATAAGGTGATTTATCAATCTTTAATTGATAGTTTGAGTTATATTAGTAATTGGTCTAGACCAGATATATCGTACTGTGTGAATCAGTTGGCTAGATTCAATTCTGCACCATGTGAAAGACACTGGAATGCAGCTAAGAGGATATTAAGATATCTTAAAAAGACAATGAATTATTCATTGTATTTAGAACCAAAGGGTGATTTAATTTTGAGTGCTTATGCAGATGCTAGCTTTGCATCAGAAAGAGACACTAGAAAGTCGACTTCAGGAACAGCCATAATGCTGGGTAATACATTAATAGGCTGGAAGTCAATAAGACAACAGCATATAAGTTTGTCTACTATGGAGGCAGAATTCTCCTGTTTATCATTGTTATGTACAGAATTAATAATGTATAAACAAATGTTAATTGATATAGGTATAACAGTAGATTATCCTATAATTATACATGAAGATAATCAGGCAGCAATTCAAATGGCCACAAATATTGGAGTAAAAACAAGGAGCAAACATACAGATCTAAGATACCTAAACGTGAGACAATCTGTAAGAAGTAAGATGATTCAGCTAGAGTACTGTATGTCGGAGGACAATTTAGCTGATAATTTTACTAAAGCCCAAGGTGCCAGTAAGCACCAGGAGAGTTGTGAAAAATATGGGATTAGATTGTAAAGGTATTATATATTTATATCACCCAAAGGGGAGTATGTTAGGTATAACATTGATACCAAATATGGTTTGGGTGAATAAATATATAAAACTTAGATATCATGGTTTAAGTGCTTATCACTTTAAGCACAATGCAGCAGGCAATTAGCCGATTAAGGGTGCGGTTAGAAGTTACAATATAAGGAAGCATTAGAAGCTGGAAAGCTTACTGACTGTAACTGAGTACTGTCTGTAACTGTGTGCTGCTGTGACTAACTGTGATTACTGACTGTGAGTGCCTGTGACTGAAATGTTATTGTTTGCTACTGTTTGCTGAATATCCAGCGTTTGTTTCTCTGGAGAGTGAAACCGGAGGAGGAGAAGATATCTTTATCGGCTGATAAAGATATTGCAAGGACTCTTAACTTGGACTATACTAGTGAGTCTTACTGGATGGAAATACTGTGAATGACTTAATGGACTGAATGACAATGCTTAAACTCTAACTGGATTAAAAACTATTTAAACTACAAACAGTGTTTGTGTTCAGTGTGTATACTCTGGGGCCCTTCCACTCTCGTTTGGCTTCCTGGCTTGACTACTGCTGCAATACTTTTCTAGGGGTTAATCTCCAAACCCTAACAATCCTTCTTAAAGCAAAAATAATTGCAGATAAGAATAGTTTCAGTCTAGCTTTAGGAATTGTTTTAGCTATTGTTTTATGTATTTTTCTTTAGATTTATTTTTAGATTTATTTTTTCACCAGTAATTAACTCTGTGTATCCTAGGTGAAAGTATGGACTATAATATCAAGGCAGAAATCATCTTCCACTTTAAAGAGCACATCGATGGATTTGCTTAACTCATTCCATGGTTTTTGTTCTATATAGAAAACACCACTAAATGTTTTCGTTGCCTGTGGTCTTATTCCAGTCTCAAATTCTGGCTAAGAAAAAAGACAACCAGCTTCCTATCCTAGAAAAAACGTGCCTACCATCCTTGTCCTATTATTTCTTTTATTCTTTTATTCATACCTATTATCTTGTAAGCAATTGACAAAAATAAATAAATAAATAAATAAATAAATAAATAAATAAAGAAAGAAAGAAAGAAAGAAAGAAAGAAAGAAAGAAAGAAAGAAATGGTGGGTTCTTCTTGGTAATAATCCTTGTTCATCATTAGCACTGTATGGAATATGGAATTTCCAGGGAATGTCTAGCTATTACTGGAAATGCAATACCTACATATCAACCCTACATCTTCTCTTCTATTAACCACCATGAACAATAGCAGAAATAGAAAAAAAATGACATTCTTTTTTGTTCCTTTGACTGCACTGTTTGATCCTAAATTGAAGAATAATATTCTTGATCTTTCTCCTTCACACTGCTTTCTACAGGAAGAGCATGATAGTTTCTTTTTCCTCTTTAGCTTTAGAATAAAAATGTGAGCTTTCTGGGACAATTTCTTTAACTTTTTTTTATTTTGATCTTAAAGTCTGTCTCTAGATACATTTAATTGGCCTGGTTATATTCTTACACATAAACACAGCTAAATAAGAACCACAATGAATTACGTAGAAAATTCTACTTAGGGTCATGTGGAGTTTTGCCTATGAAGCCCTACAGGATAAGATTTTTAACACATGATAATACCAAACATATCGGTCCACTTACCTCTTTCAAAGAAAAAAGAAGTGCAGCTTTCATGGATTTTTCTTGCTTAACTTGCATATCATTTAGCCTCTTGGTAAAATTACTGAAGCAAGGTTTTAAATTCATCTTCGAATACTGCCTTCCTTTTATATGATTAAAGATCATATCAAGGGAACGAGGAAGAATGCCGCCATCTTTTGGACAACCTAAGGATATAATTAATTTTGTTTCCTTTCATGCTGTAAATTAGAAGATGTTCTGAATTTTGAACCTCAGATTATACCTTGGACAGTGAAACTTTTGCCTGCATTAGTAACGCCATAAGTAAAAACAAGCCCATTTCTTCCTTCAAGGTAAGCTTTTACAATGTCCTTCATTGTGCCTTCAAAAAAATCATTTTGCGTTGTATCTGGTCCAAAAACCTACACAGAGAATACAAGTTATTTTCAGAGACATATTAAACGGGATGCATGAGATTGTACAAACAATCTTTACAACCCTTTTTTACTTTTTTTTAAAAAGGAATGTGCAGATTCTTCCAAAAACACTATTAGATTTTTTAACCCCTTTTTATCAAGTTTTCCATTTATGAAACCACAAGAAAAATCTGCATTGGCTTCAGAACATAATTTTTCTAACATGGTATATGGATATTAGATATAAAATTCCCTTGTGAATATTAACTATGTGATGAAAAAATTATGTATGAGAAAAAAATTGTATCTAGATTGTTTAACTCATGAAGCACCAAAGTGCATGTTGGATTTTCCACTCAAAATAGCACTTGTGGAAGATAAATTATTTTAGCTTTAGAAAGGCTAAAGAGGTTAACCCTCAAATTCAAACACTATGCTTCTAATTTAAATTGGACTCTCCAGGAATTGCTGTTAGAAATGATTTTATACACACACACACACACACACACACATACATACATACATGTTTTCTTACGTTTTCATGGGTACTTACATGTATGGTATTCAGCTTTGTTCGGGTATTTTCCCACGTCATTATAGTTGTGTTTTTAAAGTTGTAGCAACATTTAAAGTTGTAGCAACATTTCGGCAGAATCTCATCTGCCATCATTGGGCTTCTGTGAGTCAGACGAACACAATACAGAAGCCTGATGATGGCAGATGAGTGTGTGTGTGTGTGTGTGTGTGTGTGTATACACACACACACACACATGTGACTTATTCCTCCACTAAACCGGGCATGGTCGTGGCCAGCATGTGACGCATTTGGCCGGTGGGCCGTGAGTTTGACAGCCCTGTTTTATGTGATGATTGGACCAGATAATGTAACATCCAATCTGATTTTGAAAGCTTTGATTCCATTGAAATAATGATTAGTTTCTCCCTTAAGATAATATTGTTGGTTACTTGGTTACTATTGAAAACTAATTTGTACTTAACTATATAGTGCAATTTTTTACATATTACGTGTTCAACTGAATAAACTGATTACTTAAAGACCTGGAAAAGTGGGAAGCAAAAAAAATGTTTTGACACTATTTTACGTGTGTTTCAAAACTCTGAAATTTGGGACACGAAGAGAAAGAGGGGCAACTTACCTTTGTGAAGGTAAATTGATGTGCAGATTGTCCAATCTTCTTTTCATTAGTTTTTATTTGTGCCAATTCTTTTGGAGCCTGAAGTGTTACTGTTTCTTGATTTTCAATAATTAAGCAGTCCTTAATACAAAAACTTTTTAATGTCTTTTACAAATTGAAATGATATGACACAATGTCCAAGATATGCAGTATATGCAAACCCCTTGTATTATCCATTTACTGTTCATAACAATTCGATGGAGCCCAGAGTTGTAGAAATTGCAGAATATATTCTTCTATAGCAGTGTTTTTCAAATGTTGACAACTTTAACTATGTTGATTGGGGAATTCTGGGAGTTCTATACATCTTAACATTGCTAAGGTTGTTAAAATGTTCTATACCAGGAGAAGTTATTTTCTGATATACATTCAGGTAGGAGAACCAACATATTTAGAATTTAGGATCTAAATATTATGCTCTATTGTACATTTCAACTTACCCACTTGTTTATTTTATTTGTATGTTTATTTTAAAAATGCATGAGCTATCCTATTGCTAAAACATTTCATACTGCTGTTCAATTAAAGCACAACTTAATCTATATAAACACAATCAATATAAAAACATATTAAAAGAATTAGAAATAGCACAGTCTTTTACAGAAATCAAACTATTTAAAAGCATACAAGTTAAATTAAAATATGTTTAAATTCATAAAATGAAAATCTATACCAAAATATTTCCTAACTGAACAGGTGAAACAAATGGCTGCCAAGTACAGACTGTACAGACTTAAAAACAGTAATTGGGAGCAGCAGCTCTATTGCTAGGCAGCAAGATGTCATCACATTGGCTTCCAACAACTGTGTCAGATCTGGTTTCTGTCATTAAAAAATCTCGCATAGTTGTTAGGCAATGATGTCACACGATTGCCATTTGCAGCCTATTGCTAGTGTGCCCACTGACTTTTCCAGTCAGAAGCCAGCAATAAAGCTCAGTAATGGCGATCATGTGAGGATATTTGTAATGCCCTAATTGCCTGAATTGTGACCACATGACCACAAATACACTGTAATGGCTGCAACAGGATCAGTCATAAGTCTCCTCATTCAATACCATGGTAGCTTCAAATAGACACCCAACAAGTGGTCATTAAATGAGGACCCCTTGTAACATGAGAGCCATAATAACAGTTCTGCAGCAATTATTTCAGAAATCAACTAGAAATATACTGGAAGACACACTTCTGTTAATAACAAAACCATTGTTAAGGCAAATCAATAACACATTCTAGTATAGATGATACTTAGACAATGATGATGAAAAACAACCTAAGAGCTTGTTAAGAAACCAAAATAGTGAACATAATATTTTTAGATTACTAGTTCTGAATATTCAAAATGATGTATAACAAACCTGGTTTTCATTATTTTCAAGCTCTGCCTTTGAGAAGGGCCGAACTCTCAAGTAAACTTTTAGTAGCTGATATAGTTCCTTAAAGAAGAAATTAATAAATATATTATGTCAATTTTATCATTTAGATGTACTAGTCTTGAATATGTTACCATTTACTTTCTGGCTTGCCTCAATTTTAAATTTGTGCCTAAAATTTTACTTCTTTCAAACATTATTTTTAGTAAAACCAGCTCTGTTCATGCTCATGATTTAACTACCCTACATATGGGATGGGGTGAAAAATATTTATGGTTTTAAGGGATCAAACTTTGTGTCAGGGTTCAAGCATCACAATATGCCATAATGAGGTTTGTTAGATTTACATACTACTGTTGTAGTTTATAAACCATAATCTATGACTTAGCCTGTATTGTGAATCAACCACTTGTAGTTTATACAACAAATTATGAATTAGTAAACCATTACTTCACACAATCCATAAATCAGGCCACACAGTTTGATAGCAATTTTTATTGCTTAGGTCTATTAATCTGGTAGCATAGCACATGGTCATTTTAACTTTCATTTTCCTTATATTGTGTTTTCAGTCATTGTGAGAAGCAACCATGTAATGAAAACAACAAATTGTTCTAACTCTTTGTATTATGTTTGTAATCACTTGGTCCTTTTATGATATAATTTAAGATTCATCAGTGGGATAGGAGCTTTCTCCATTGTATGATTTCATGGGATTATAGACTTGAGGGTTAAATAATTTAGCATTCACAAACAGTATGTTACATCAAGCCACAGAAATCTGGTCACACATCCTTAGTGGTTAAACAGAAAGTCGTTTACCTTCACTTCTTGATGTTCTTCAGGACTAGATACTTCAGACAATTCTTCATGAGATACTGCTTCTATCATGCCACACCCCATGAAAGCAGTTCCATAATTTTCTTGGCAATTCATTCTTCACTATATGACAGCAGATAAAAAAAAATCCTACCTTGTATGTAATGTCCTTTTTAACAACAACAAAAAACTGTAGAGTTAGTGTTATGAACCTAGTATTACTTATTAGACAACCAATTATAACAAATTTTCATTATCATAAAGATCCATTGATTTCAATTCAAATATGCTTAATCATTCAGGATCCAAACTGATGAATCTAAAATCCACCACAAATGATAAATTAAGATACTCTGAGACACTGCAGGTGGTGCAGCTAGTTGACTTTGCCTGGGGTTAGAAACAAACTAGAACTGAGCCCTAAGGCTACAGAATAGGAAGTTGATCAAATTTCTTCCTGAATGTCAGATCACTTGTATATTCTCCCCCCCCAAGCCTCCAAAGTGCTTGGAAATTGTCAGCAGTTATGCTCAACTTGAGAGGTTTTTATTTTTGCTCAGCTAGTTGATTTTGGAAATGAAAAGTGCTTGGAGGGAAGATCATTGGGAAACATCAGAGCTATGAGCTAGCAGGAAGTCGAAGTAACGTAAAATATTTATAAATAAATAAAAAGGCAACAATTAAGCACTTCTATGTTGTTGTACAAAACCAAATACTTAGCTGTATCCATGAAATCACCAGAATTTAAGCTTCTCTTTATTAAAGATAAATGGTTCTTGAATGTCACCAAAACAAAACAAAAATCATATGTAGCACAAGTTAAAACTAAGGGCTTAATATGATGTATTAGCCCAGGTAGAGCTTTAAAGGTATTAAAAAAAGAACTTTTAGCACATCACAAAATAAATTTAATGATCACTGCATGGTTGTAAGATCAATTATGCAATTGATCTTACAACCATGCAGTGATCATTAAAAAATTAAAAAAGTGATCATTGCTTTGGCAAGAAATAAAAATTGATTTTGACTTAGCTCCACATCCTATTTTGGCTTCAACTGATTTGCTTCTATACTTTGAAAACCAAGCCTTTCATTTATGTTCTGGCCTGGTAGTCATAAGAATGGAATTCCAGATCAAAGAATGTCTGCTTGAATTTGTAAACTCCATTTGATTCATTTCCAGTCCAATTCCAGTTGTGAAAAGTGAAAAGTGGCCACTCAAGCCACTTTCAGCAGTCTCAGATCTTAGAAAATATCTATTCAAGATCTCTTTCAAATTGGCATTGATGGTTACTAGCCTGTAGGCAAACTATCAATGTAGCCAGTTAAATGAGTACATTATTATTTGAGAAACAGAATCTAAGAGAAGAATAAATTATTGTCCTGTAGTAGTTTTCAGAATTTTTTTTAGGCCCAATTATGTTAGTCTGGCATGGTTTTGTGAAAATACAAAACATGTAAGGCTGTAATTAGTAAACCACAAATAAACCACTAGTAAACCTTTCTCCACAAGTAAATTTCCAAAGGATAGTCAATAAGAGCTTCTGAAACAAACCATGTAGTAGCTGTCTTTTATGACACACATAGATTCAAATTCTAGATTATGTTAGAGAACCTGGTTCAGAAAATGTACTCAATTATAATTGCTTACCCAGATACTTATTTTATGTATTTTCCTCATTTCAAGTTTAACCTTTACATTAAATAAGGTTATTTTAGGTCTTTCACACATATTACACCTTAAGTTGCTTTGTTTGATAATGGCTTAATATATTGAGTAAACCTAGCCATTGTAGGTTAATAGATCATGGTTTAAACAAATCGTAGCTTAGCAGAGTATACCACGAGAGTCAAATTAGCCACAAACTTTTTCAGGATAAGCATCATTAGATCCTCTAAATAAGCATACATTTCTCTACACATTGTTTATAGTTATTACAAATACGTTTGACTTCTGTTTTTATCCTGAACTGTATTTTACCTGTTTTTATTTCTCTGGAAGTTACAGACATAGAAGCACTGCCTTTCTAGTTAAAAATTTTATTTTCTTCCCTCCAAGTTTCCCAGCAAAAGTCATTGTATACCTGAAGTTTTATATAAGTGACTGCTGACCAATTAGAACCCAGCAAGTAAATTTATGCTTATATGCCCTTCCCATATCCTACTGATACTTCTGGGAGGGGCAGCTGTGTAATCTCCACACTTGATTGAAAGCTTAATTGAGCAGACTTTTGTCTAAACAAGTTCAGCTATTGGGATGTCAATATTGTATATAGTGTATATAAGCATTTGGATTTAGAAGTTATCAGGTGTAGTTTGTGTGTCCATAGATGTTTACTGAAAATATTTTTATTGAAGTAATAGTTTCAGTGAACCTTCAGAACAAAGGAATAAAGTATTTCTGGCTAATATGAGCAGGTGCATATATTTAACATTTTTAAAACAATGTTTCTCTACCTTAGAAACTTTAAGATGTATGGACTGGCTGGGGAATTCTGGGAGTTGAAGTCCACATTTTAAAGTGCTTGGAGATGTAACAATTCATTCATGGAAATTGGCATTCTTCTTATTTAATTTTCATGCTTCCCCTCACCTATATGGTGACTCTTTTAGACTTTAGTATTCATGATTCATAACATTGGTAAGGAAAGGTATATGAAAGGACTGCAGCTCATAATGTTTTATATTCAGAATGTAACATTTAGTTCTTGACATTTCCAAATGCAGCTGAAGATTACAGCTTAAAATATGAGTGACCTCTCCCAATCGGGGTGTGTTTGCACAAGATGCTGTCTACATTAATGCATTTGTTAGCATTTGAAAAGCACACCTAACTACAACCTTGCCAATTACATTTTAACCTGTGTAATTAATGGTCCAGTATATCATGGAAATTTTGTGAAATTAGACAACTGCAACAAAACCACTTAGTCCTTTTGCCATACACATTATTCTAAAGACAATCTGGCATGGATTCTCTTCATGTGTACCTCGAAGCAAAAATGGATTTTAGTCTATTGTATAAATCCACCCACTATGCTTATAAATCATTACTCATTCTTTGTACGAATTTTAAAGCTTACTAAATAATTATGTAAACTGTGGCTTTGCATATTGTGGGAGTTAAGTCAGTTCAAGTTAGTACTATTGAATTAGAGCTTGTATTGTGTGAATTGTATTAAAATTCAATGAGTCATATTCCACCTTTTTTATATACACCTGTAGAATTGCAACTTTTCTGGTGATCACACGTTAGAGAATCTGATAATATACACTAGCACACATGTTAAGTTTCTTCTAATCCATATTAATATTGCATCTACTGTGTAAATTATTCTATGTGCTGCCAGAACAACAAAGTCTTACTAGTTTTTAGGAGATTCTACTTGGCAAAAACACTAATTACTGTAATTGATTATGAGAATATGAGGACAAATTCCCTCATATTGCAAGAAATATGCAGATTTTCCCCAGTATTAAATTATATGGCTAGAAAAATATTTTGCATATTTACATGCCAGTGTTGTATTTCTATAAATGTCCAACGGTGTACTGCAGGTAATATAGCTCCTGCTGCAAATAAGCACTGAATGAAATCAACTTTTTTTTGTCAGATGTTAACATCTAGAAAGATTCCTGTGAAAAGTTCAAATACAATGTAGCCTTAGAATTAGTCTTTTCCTTCTTAAAATTACAGTTATTGCAATAATCCACTAGAGGGCATTAACAAAGCAATGTAAAAAAATTGAATAATGGCCTAAAACAGCAGTCGCCAACCAGTGGGCCGTGAGAAAATGTTGGTGGGCCAGAGAAATCTCACCCCCAGAGCACCCCCACAAAGCAATTAATTCAGGCTGCGCAGAAATACAAGGCTGCGCCACCCACATGGCCCACGGGAACCCTCCCCGCCCACTTACTCCTTACCCAGTAAACTTGCCTGCTAAATTGCTATTTTCCCTTTTTCCAACCATCATCTGTTCTGCTGTGCCGAGATTTAGATTAGCTAGGAAGCAGGAAATGGTTGGATTTCTTGCTTTCTAGCTAGTCTTTAGATCTTCGGCTCAGCACAACCAAACCTCCCTTAGGACTGAAGGTTTGCTTGCAAGCAAATTCAGTGCAGACTCATGGCAAACAAATTTGAGACTGAGCTAGCTGATGGCAGATTGATCACTGAATAATTCTGTGAGCAACTCAATCTGCTTGCTTTGCCTGATTTTGGGTAAAAGTTGCTCTTTTTTTAATAAAAAAAATCAATATTTATATAAATATATTTACATACAAGCCATGCCCAGACAGTCACATGACTAAGCCACACCCACAAATTAGTCCACGCCCACAGAACCAGTTAGTGGTCCTTGGGAATGAAAATTATGATTTTGGTGGTCCCTGAGGGCCAAAATGTTGGCGACCCCGGCCTAAAACCATTAGGCAAAAATATTTTTCACATGTAATGAGTAATAATGATTAACAAACACTACTGAAGCTACCAACCCTGTAAATTATGGCAATTTCAAATATCTAATAGAATAAGCAAATAAATTTTAATTCAACTTCCATCTTTGCTTACTTCAAAGCTCTACAAGTCTCACACTATAATTTAACAGTTATTAAGCTATCGCAAGCTTAAATTTAAAAATGTTTATGCATGTAACATCACTAATGTAAAGGTTTTCCAAAATACTCAAGTCTACATAATTGTGTAACAGGGAAGGAGACACACTCATGACAAGTCCATTTCATGTTGTTATTGTTAGAAACAGATTGTGATGCCTTTTAAAAATTGTATTTTTAAAGAAATGTTTATAAAGACCCACCAAAATGTGTATTTTTCTCTGTGGTGAATCTGCTTATGAAGCAATTTAGTACTAACTTAGCAATCTATTTGGAGGAAAACATTTTCTTTTCAAATACAGCCAACATTTTTTGCAAGGTATAAATAAATGACTGTATTAACTCCAAATTATTTGCAGGAAGTCTTCAACTTACAATTAAGTGGGTTTTGCCCCATTTTTGTGACTTTTTCTAATTCTAGGAGACTGCAACTATCATAAACACATGCCAGTTGCTAAGTGTCCAAATTTTGATAATGTAATCATGGGGATGTGGCAACAGTTGTGTGAAAAAGTCATGTCACTTTTTTAGTGCTGCTGTAATTTCCAGTGGTCATTAAATTAATAGTTGTAAGTCAAGGACTACTTGAAGTGAAAAAAGTGACTTGATCAAAGTATATACTGCACTTGTACTCTGGAGACTTCCAGAAAAAAGGTCAGGAACTGTTGGACTCTGATAAGTTTAAAATAAAGGAAAAATGGCTTTAGATTACAGTGCGCAACAGGTCTAGTGCCTTTTTTAGAGTTAAAACTGTCCATCATAGAAATTATTTCAGGACCGAAGAATTAAACTCACAAGAATGATATTATGGTGTGACACTATTTCTTTTAATATACCTTGATCACCAGACTTCTCAAATCTTCATAAAGTCACTACCACAACCAACCAGTAATGATAAAAACTTAACAGCTTTTATTGATACATGTAACAATCATTTAAGCATCAGCAATAGTAACTTCAACTTCTACTCCAGGTTCAATGCTGATAGAAGTTATCTGTTTGACAATCTCTGAAGGACTGTGCAAATCAATGAGACGCTTATGTATACGCATTTGGAAACGATCCCAAGTTTTAGAACCTTCACCACATGGTGTTTTTCTTGTAGTGATTCGCAGTGTCTAAAATGTAAGCAAAAAGATACATTCAATAACCAAACTATTTCTAATACAATAATTTGATATATTACAGGAAAAATTAAACTTTCCACAAATTAGATACCTTAGTAGGCATGCGAACAGGGCCTTTCACTTTTAGATTTTTTTCCTTAGCACCTCTGATGAGATCTGCACAAACTGTAAAAAAAGGCAAGAATTTTAACTAAATGTTACAATATCTATCACTATAGCGTTGTTTTGGATGTTGGCTCAGAATAGCGTATAAATTTATCATAATAGTTCAATTAATCACTTGTCCTCATTGCCAACTATATAGTAGCACTAATATAATCAATATAGAATGTTCTATATCAACAATGAAGACTTAATTCAAAATTAATACAAGTGCCAAGCACATCAATGCTGCTTTATGATTCAATATAAAATATATGAGTCAAAAAAATATATTCTGATATCCCCATGTCTGTGTAATCACAAACAAACTATGTAAACTATCACCATGTAAACTACCACCATTTAAAAATGTTTGTTCTATTTTGTGACATACCCTTTTCAAGAGACTTCACATTGCGACTTGTCAAAGTAATTCTGATTCGATGAATTGCTACTTCTTGTTCTACAGGGGCCTTCCCAGTATCTTTAAATGCCTAAAACAAACCACCAAGATGAAAATTAGCAATTCAATTTTTTAAGATCAGATATTTTCAAGTAGACTGTAAGTGCTGGAATTAGGAGGAATCTAATGAAACAGAAAATTGTACTTCTGGAACCCAAACAAAAAACTATGGAAGAAACTGTTCAATTCTTGGTTTGCTTTACATATTAGTAACTATTAGAGTAATAGACAGACTTTATTATCAAAGAAAACTAAAAAAAGACTTTCAAAAATAGTACTTATATTTTATTCCAAGATTTGTTGATGGAGTACTACTCACACAAAGAGAAATGACATCTTAATATATAAATATTTGTCTGTGCTCTTTTTGATAAAGGGTGTCTGCAATAAAACTTTTCAGACTGTTCAGCAATCTGTGCGTTCCTTGGAGAACAGGTTGCCCTAATCCACTGAAGGATGCTCAGTTTGTAAGAGGAAATTGTAACTGTGGGTTTTAATTAGGCAAGATCAAAATTATGCCATTAAACAATGTGAACTGTAATATGGAAATCTGTCAAAATGCACTGAATTTTTTGAACCATAATTTTAGCCAGAATTGTGAAATCCGTGTATTATAACAAGAGTCTATGTTCTCAAACACAAAAATAATCTTTAAACGTTTAAATTAAGGAGCAATAATTTGACAATTTCTTCCTCTTTCAGGTCTCTATCATTACTCATACTAAAGGGGGGAAAAAATACTCCCCCCCCTCTTTGAAAACCTGCTGATTTTCGTGTTTCAAATGCAGAAATACAGGAGTATTTATACCTAAACAGGAGAGAGGCATGGTAAATACCTAGCTCTGAAAAGAAACTTGGCCTGCTTTGGTAGAATTCTAAGCTTTAGTACCGTCTCCAATTCTGGGTACATTTTAAGACTTCTGACAGATCGGAAGCCGTACTATTTAAGTATTTAGGTAGCTCCTTCCCACGCGTTTTATAGGACCATCTGCAGGGATCTTTCCGACCTGCGCGGACTTCAACCCCAGCGGCGAATAAGTTGCGTCAGGGCAACAAAAAACAAGTACCAGTCCCTTCGCCCCCTTCACTCCCCAAAGCAAAGGCTTCGTTTTTCCAGTCCCCATCGAGAATCAAGAAGAGCCTTTGGGCTGCCAGCGAGCACGACGCAGGCGCGGGAAGGAAGGAAGGTGGCCTAAAAGCTCTCGTGGCGTTCGAGTTCGTACATTCCGGGGCTCCCCCCCCCCCCTTTCTTCCTCACCATAGTTGCCGCGAAGCCTTCCTGACCGACTTAATCCCGGCCGAAGTGAGCACACCAGAGGCCCGGGGAACAGCGGTGAGCCAGGAAACAAAGAAACAACGCAGCACAGACACCCGCCCAAAGGAAGAACGCGCTCAAGAGGCGCCCTTTATATAGTCTGAGGAAGAACCATTTCTCGGAACCGCCTCTTGCTCTTTGTCCCGGAACTGATATCGTTGCGCCCAGAAACGCCGTGGGGGGAGTGGAAGATATGCAGGCGTAGCCTCAGAGGGGGGTTGCGCCTGTTGGTGCTGGAAAGCTCTGGAGAGTTGTGGGTGGATGGGGAGTTTATCGTTTGTCTCTCCCGCCTTGGCGGGACAGAAGCGTCGTCTGGGAAAGGTGGCGTTCTCTCCTGTCACTCTTTTTTAAAAATTACTTTGGAGGAGAGGAGATCCCTATTGTGTCAAAATAGGCTGTTAGGAAATCTGCCCGCAGCCACTGATTTACGTTCGAGTAATTGTTTAGAGTAGCTCAGTGTTTCTCAACCTCAGTCAAGTTTAAAGATGTGTGGATTTAAACCCCCAAGACTTCATTCCTGGAAGTTGGAGTCCATTCATCTTAAACTTGATTGATGTTAAGAAACACCGATTAGACGTTAATGTCCACTAGGAAAGCTACTCTTAAGATAGAGTACTTCACAACAACTATTTAGGTGCCAATAGCACACATATCCTCACCCAGAAACACACTTAGGCTAAGGGGAGTTTTCCAACTCTTAGAATTAAGGAATTTGGTGTTTTGTTGGTGTATTATTACAAAGGAGCTGGGCATCAAAATGACCCCTTAAACCCAGAAAGAAAGTAGCAGCAAATTATTTTTGTAAAGTTTTCAGCAGAACATCATGGATAGAAGCACAAGAAATTGAATTGATTGAATCCTTTCCTCTACCCACTTCTAACTTTTTTTTCTTTAGGATACTGAGGCTATCAGGTTAACGATATGGATATCTGTAGCTTGGAGTTGACTTCTGCTAAAACATAGCCAACTGACCAATTATAATAAAGATTAGGTTTTGATTAGTATTTGGACAGTAGACCATGAGGTTAGGATGAGGGGGAAGCAGCAGGCCACTTTCTATAGTTGTCAGGAGTATTCCTGCAGTGCTCTACTTTATTTTAGACTGACTTCCAGGATCTGAAAACAATCATGGTTATTGGGCTGTTTATACTCCACCCGCCTCTAACATTGCAATGGAAAATTTCAGGATCTTGTCATTTACTAAGACTAGAAAAGTTCCCATTTTCCCTGGAGAAGAAAAGCAAAAAAAAAAAAAAAAAGTAGTCACATGCCATAGTGTTTTCACATTTTATAAAGTACTGGAAGCATGTATTTATTTCTAGTAGAAATCTCTCTAAATAACTAGCTATATTTATGTAATTCAAATAATTGAATTCAACCTTACTACACTTGGTTAACATGTTTAAATTGCTACAACTCTCAGGAGGTCCCAGTTGCTAAGAGACCTGCTTGGGAGTTGAGTGCAAATTTTTAATGAGATGATATTTTAGCATTGTTAAGATTCAAATGCAATCTTAATGCTAAAATATAAGGACATTAAAAATAACTAGTATAAGTGATATTTATATTAAGTGTTTTAGATTCTGCAAGGAGAATTAACAAAATGAAATTTACCATTAAACTTAATTACAGTGGTACTTTGGTACTCATCAATTGATTCCAGGAGATGTAATGAAAAAAATGATAAGTGTCAAACAAAGAGAAATTGTTTATTACTCCTATAAGGAATAATATAGTCATTTTATATTTGATTTTTATTCACTTTACCAATTGAAAAACAATATTTTCGTTAACTTTTTTAAATTTATGGTTATGACAGAATGGCTCCATAAACAAGAAAATCTTATGATTCTTTAGAATATTACAGCTTCTTAATGTATAGCTAGCTTCAACTTTGTCAAAAGTTCAGAGGAGAAATAACATAGGCTTTTCAATTTCAGTTGATTGAAATATTTTGTTTTCATACTATCATAGGTAATACTGAAGCAAAATTGATAACCCAACTATTCAGTATTGTGAACTTAAATTTGTCAGAAATGGTGTTATTGCCCCAATAAGCCACTAGATGGCTAATGACAACAAAAAAGAGATATTATAATCCCTAAACTAAATCGCTATTTTCGCAAGAGATATTGTCATATAATTTGGTGGCTTAGTAATGAAGATGCTTGCCTCTTACTTGAAAGTTTGAGACTTCAATCCTAAGTAGCAGCAGATATTTCTCTTCTAGGATGCAAAGAAAAAAAAATATTTGGATTCTTTTTTTTTTGTTTTCTTTTTATTCTGTTTTAACCATATTACGGTAACTATGTGAACTGTAAGAAAGTATAGATATGACTTTATACACAATGTGTGAGAAAGTACAGTAATGCTAGTGCAGAGGTGAGGTGATAGAACATGGAGGAAGAGAGTAGAATTCTTGTTCAAGGCGTAATTACACAAAAAGTCTACAACCCAGAATAGAAACAGATTGTTTTTGCAAAACAACTTTAAAAAAAAAAATTTGGCGTTTCAACAATCTTACTAGCAAAAAATTAATATTTACCTAAATGAAAAAAGGTTGGAAAATATAATGGGAATATAGAAGAACAGATTGTATCATGACATTTTCCAAAAAGTGGCAATGGCAAATCAGTTCCACAGTGTTGCCAAGAAAATTTTATGGATGTGTTTGTGAAGTCAAGAAAAGTTGAGCTAGGTTTAAAGACTTATAGTATATGCTTAGCAACTAAATTTACTGAAGTAACTTATGAAATAACTTAGTAACTTATGAAATAACAGCTGAATCGTTTTTGTTTAAAAATTTTCTGAGCTGAGGTGGAAAAATTCTACTGTAGAGTTTAAATAAGAACATAGATGTAGTGGAAATAATAGAAAATTGGTGGAATGATGAAAAATACTGAGTTGTGGATAAACTCTAATGAAATGGGGTGTGTGTGTTAATTGCTCTGTATGTCAACAAGAGCATAGAATGGTATAAAATATTCGTATTAGAATCTAGAAAATCATAGAAAATCAGCTTCTGGAAACAGCATCTAGTCATTACATATAGGTGCAGGAATAATTATAAAGAGAGTGTAAGGAAGTTTATTTTGATGGAGATATGCAGAATACATTGCTAGGCAAAGGGACTGAAACATTTTAAAGCCAAAATAACATGTGGAAGATGCTCAGGCAGCTGCTCTCTTTCATTGAAGAATGAGAATGAGGATGAAGATGAACAGCACAATCAGATTTGCAAGATTTTTTTCAATAGTTTCAAGTTCTAACATTCCTATGGAATTTCCTGCCATGATCTACTTACCTGGGTTATGATATGGGGTATGATAACAATCAGACACAGAAATATTTTTCTTTAGGTGCTATTTATGTATATATTTTCAGATGCAAGTAGATATTAGCTGAGGGACAATTATAAGCTGGAAAAAAATCAGGTAAGATGGAAGTCTTATTTCAGTACTCAAAAACTTGTATTTTCATATACAGTATTTATAGCATACCTTGCATAGAAAGTTACCCAATATTTTATTTTTCTGAAATGTATTATAGGACAATTTTAGATATGGCAGGGGAGTGGGAAATTGTCAGCAATTTTCATAGGGAGAAAGAAGTAAATAAAAAATTCATGTAATTGATAACAAATTCAGAAGCCATAAATTCATATTTAAATAGTTCTTTTTTTAAAAAACAAATTTTATTAATTTTTAAAAGCATACAAAACATACAAGATAAACATAAAACCTTTTTTCTAAAAATTTCTAAAAATTATTTGAAAGTTTTACAACATTAACACATTTCCTTACAATCACATATTTTCCCTTTCTAACTTGCTTTATTTTCTTCTATCTTTCTCTCCATTGTCCTTTTCTAGCCTTTCTCCAAGGTTTTATTAGCTCATTCAAACATAAACACATAAGAACACAAAACATATAAACATAAAAAAAAACATCTTTTCTGAAAGTTGCTTAGTCCCGGGTCAAAACTCTTTGTACAGACACCAACTCAAATTCATATTCATTTTATATGCCATTCCATATCTTATTACCATTTTCAATTTTTTATATAGCTTCTTCTCTCTCTTAGATTCTCTTAATTTTATTTTATTTATCTCATCTCAATTCAAATCATAGTATTTAGTATTCTTTGTCTGTTTATCCAGCTATCGATTTATCTTTCTTCTTTAAAAAAAAAAAAAAAAAGCTTCTCCTGTACACTAATTGGAGTATGACGCCTTTACCTCTTTCCCCTACAATTATAATACTTAATATAAAATACCTAACTTACATTGGGATTCTATTTGGTACATTCTAAAATTATACAATATTATCAATACCTATACTAATCTATTCATTAATATTCATATTCTTTTATATCATAAACACTTAGCACATTACTTTTCAATTGATTAACATACTTTTGTGGGAGCACCTACTTTCCATAATTATTCCCCCCCACATCACATATTTTAAATCATTATTTCATTAAGGTATTCCTGCTTCTCCTACTTCAAATCTCTCCTTTCAAAAAAAAAATTCCCACTGAAATAACACAATCTAATTAATATTGACATTCATTTGTATCTTTCTCTCCAACTCCTTTATATCTTAACCATTTTATCCATTTCAATTAAATAACATGCCTTTTGGGAATACTTATATTTTCCACAATTATTTCCCCCTCCCCACATCATATCTCAAATCCTTATTTCATGAAATGTTCCCCTTTTCTTAAGACAAATTTCACTAAGTTAAATTAAACATTTTATCACACTTTAAATTACACATTATTTCCAACTTTCTAAAATTATTTCTAAATACAAATTTAAAAAACAATCTTATGTACCTTTAGAATCCCTTTATCAATAAAGTTTACCCATTATCTCTAAAAAACTCTTGTTTCTTTACATCTTGCTCTCTACTGAGGCTTCTCGTCCCCTTTCTCCCTTGCTTATTCTTCTCTCTGTCCTCTTTACCCCTTTGCCTCTCCACCTCCCTTTTTCTCTGCTTTCCTCCTTTCTGTTGTCTTCTAACATAATATCTCTTTTTCATCTTGTTTTTCTCTTTTTTGATTGCTTTTATAGGTCTTAAAGTCTCTTTTTCCTTTTTCTCTTTCTCCTTTCCTTCCCCAGCCAAAGTCACTTGTTCACCAAAAATGGCTTCTTCTTTATCCCAGTCGTCCTGTTGTCCATTCAATTTTACATAAGTGTAGACCGCCATTTCTAAATACTGAAAAAGAGTATCAAAAACGTCCTTCCCTTCTTGCTTTTCTTTTTCATATTTTTGATATAAAAGTTTCAATCTGTCCACAAGTAATGCCATTATAAAGAGAAAAAGTTTTCCCAGACAACCACCCAAGTGCTTTTAATCAGAGATAATTCTCAAAAGTGGTAAAATCACCAAGTAATCCAAGTAGGTTAATTCTTTTAAGCACTTTCTCCTTCACTTTCTCTTTCTGGGATTGGAGTTTGATCACAAAGTTCCATTTAATATATATCTTTCAGAAGCCTTGTTAGTATTTATAGCTCTTTAAAAATCCAGGCAGTCTTCTCCTTATTTTCAAATTCTAATCCAATTTTTCCCTCTCCCTTCCCACTCACAGCAAAAAAAAATTTTTTAAAGTCTTTTTTAAAAAAAAATCATTCAGAAATCCTTATCTCTTCAATATTTAATTACCTAGATTTTCAGATTTCTCTTGTTATTCCATCCGCTGTCACGTTAGGAAGGAGAGTGAAGGAAAAAAAACAAAAAACTTTCCCTTTAAGAATTCTGTGCACCGCTTGTAACTCTCTCTGGAAACAATGTAGCAACTTCTCCATAGCAATTTTCAAGCCCCAGGAAACTTTCTTATCCCTTGGCAACTTTATCCCGGTCCAGAAACAACTCTCACGATTTCCCCAATTTTCTTCCTCCTGCACAATCTTGTCCGTTTTCAGGTTTCTTCATGGCGGCCATTGCTGACCGCCGCTCCTCCGCCTCGGGAAAAGGGGGTTTTGCTGGCTGGGGAGGGGGTCTGCGACACCCCCTACTCCCTTTCCAGATCCCCCCTATCTTCAGCTGCCCCTGCAGGGCAGCTATATCCCCCACTTCCGGTTTGCGAGGCTTCGGCAGCAGCAGGGATTTGCGATCCAGCGCGATCCCTGCCGAGCTCACTGCCAAGGTTCCCCCGATCCATATTTAAATAGTTTAAATAGTTCTTCATTGTTATTCTGTTCTTAGTTGGCCAAATTATTTATATTGCTAAATAAGTTACTAAATGTAATCAAGTTAAGGCTAAATATATTAAAAACATTTTTGGTTTATCTTATTTTCTGATGCTTTGTAATTCTAATTTAAAATCAAAAATATTATTGTTCAAAAAATTGAAGATAAATTATAATGCACATTATATTATAAAGAAGAATAGTAGGAGCAGATATTTACTTCAACGTTTGGCTATTTGTGTAGATGTACATCACAAACCAAAATCTCTCATTTTGTTTTTAATATTTTAACAAAATAATACAGACTATCAGTCTAAATTTATTTATTTTTATTAAAAGTAATTTCCACTAATTTCAGTAGAATTTAAATTACAAGTATACATAGAATTAGATTAGCATTTGTTCTCTGAAATACGTTACAATAAATATACTGCCTTGAAGTATCTTTAGAATTACAGATTTTCTTTTCAAATGAACAAAACCTTTTGTAATTTTTTTGTACATTTGACAAATATTTTTTAGAAAGTTTACAATTTATTTGAGGCAGAAAGTATAGGAAGTAACTTCTTTTAAAAGATCAGTAAAATAATATACCCTTGATTAATTAATGAGATAATTTAACTATAAGTACAAATTCTTGTATTTATTATTGGAAGAGGGCATTGAAGGAAGAGAAACAACATATGTGAAGAATGTCTACAATAGCTTCCTTCCCAATATCATGTAGAAATGAATGAACACCTTACTGCAGTTATTTTCTTACTGTAAAAATTGTCTCAGAAACTATATACAAAACTGCACTTAAATATCTTATTTATGGTTTTCATTTCATACACAAATGAACCTACCATGTTTAAAGTTACATATATATTCTTTACATATTTTGAATTGCAGTTATTCGAAAATAGTCAACATTTTATTGATAAGCCATATAATGTTTAATGGGGCAGGGAGAATAGCTCATCATAATTTGTCCAAAAGTTCACTGCTCAAATTTTTGGGCCCTTTTTTATTGTGTTAAGAGGTGAATAGATCTTTCAAAAATAAACAATTAAGAAACTGAATACTCTGAATCCTAATGAGCAGAAAAGACTTGCCACTTTTTTTAAATAAAGAACCTCTTTGTCTAGAGCATATTTATTTAAATATATATATTCTAGAAAGCATCAAAGTTAAGATCAATAACATACACTTTAGCTAGGAGAAAGATAATAAAACTAGCAAAAGATAAGAGAAAATCTGTTTATACTACTACAGGCAAGCAATGAAGATCGTGAAGGAGACATTCTGCACTAGGACGCTTGGCTACATCAGCTCCCCAACAACTTGCAATTACTGTCTCAAGTTGTTGGCCAGTGGCTGAACCTTGAAACACAGCTGCATTTAGAGAAGGGCGCAGGTTACATGCTACCACAGAGTAAAGTATATACTGGCGCTCACCTAGATAAGGCTCTTGCTGCGTTACCATTTGCCAGAGAGTAATGGCAAAAGAATAGATATCTGCTTTGGGTGTGATTTTCTCACCTTTAAGAAGTTCAGGAGCACGATGTGTATATGTTCCCCCTTGATGATAAAGATGTAGTCCTGAAGATTCACTATCTTCTAGTTTTTGGGAGCATCCAAAGTCTCCAATCTTACAAACATTATGTTCTGTGATGAATATGTTAGCAGGTTTTAAATCCAGATGCACAATTAACTGAGAATGGAGAAACATTAATCCTGCCACAATATCACAGGAGTAAATGATAGCCTGAGCTGTACTCAAAAACCCATGGTCACATTTAAGGCCATCATTACTATTTCCTGTTAAATAACCAGTTCCATATATAACATGATGTAGAGTGCAATTACCTGCATATTCCATAATTATGGTACCCAAACTATCCTGACTAGCAGGGGTACATGTGCTAGCAGCTACTATGTGTACCACATTGTTATGGTCAAGACGTGCTACATTTAGTTCTGCCCAGAAGCTTTGCCTTGATGCCAAATGGTTCTTACTGCATCTATTCACTTGTTTTACAGCCACTGTAGCTCCATGGTAAGTTGCCTTGTAGACAGAACCAAACCCACCAGAGCCCAAGAGATTCAGGAGACATAACTGATCCCAGTCGATTGAACACCAAGCTAAGTGGGGGGGTAGCCGACGAATCCTTGATGTGCTTCCCACCGCAAAGAACTTTTCTCCTTTAGCAGGACAGACCAAAGGGCTACTGCAGGGACGTGCATTCACGGATGGAGAGAATTCCAGGTGGAGAAGCCGACTAAGAGGAAGAGGGGATGGCATGATTATCTAAGGAAAAGATTAGGCAAAACTAGATTAATGTTGCTTCTGAAATAGAAAGTAAAAGCAAATTCAACACTTCTGTTCTTTAGTATCCTTTATATACTTTTTATATACTTTTCATAAAAGCTATTATCAGACAATAAATGCCAATCATTTTTAGAGGATAGGTAAAACTAAAGGTTTCCCTGTCTAGTTATGTCCAACTCTAAGGCGGACTCCAGTCATTTTGGTTTCTTGGCTGAGGGAGCCAGTGTTGTCCAAAGAGATTTTCCATGGACATGTGACCAGTCAAAGGTATACGGAATGCTGTTACCTTCCCACCAAAGTGGTACCTATTAATCTACTTGCATTTGCATGCTTTTCAACCACTAGATGGACAGGAGCTGGAGCAGGAATGGGAGCTCACCCCATTACGTGGCACTCAACACAATTCTCTGCCATAGTTTCCTTATTTTAAATTGTATGGCAGGTAAACATCTGCAGGAATTTCACTCTTGTGAAAAGAAGATAATTTTGCATTCTTGAGCAATAGTTAAAAGCAAAAAGTCCCCTGGAAGTGGTAATTTTATGGAGATACATAACTGAATAATGAAGTATTAGCTGCAATTTTACAAAACAGAGATTGTTTATATATGACAATTCTGGGTATTTTAGGTAAGTTTTTTTAAACAAGTACTATGAGTGAAATTAATAAAAGCAATTTTTCATCCACATTTGACTTGTTACAATTACTTCATTAACAACACCCACTCCCTTTTATAAACCAAAGTGGTAACCACTGGCACTAATAACAGTTTTCCTTCAGAGGTAAATAGCTTTAGCGGGAATCTTGCTGAGATCAGAACAACAGCAGAGATCAAATGGTTACTTCTTTCCTTGATTGGCCTTTCAATAGCTGCTGAATTGTAAATTACTATAAAAGTGAGCCTCAGAGGGACAATTTTAAGAACCAATAGTAGTCACTGACAGATATATATAATACATGTTTTACAAGTAAAATGGTAAAGTCCAGGTAAGAACATAAAAATTAGCACAAATAAAAATATATATGCTCTTAGTAGGAGTCATAAAGAGAAGCTCAATTGTATAACTGGTCATAAGAACCCCCACACCTGGTCAACTTGATAAATAGTATATTTATAAACTTCTTAAAATAATATAGAACATAGGCAGTAACAAATTATTAAACTTTTAAAATTTGAAGTACTAGAATATTTAAGTTGAAGACCTACTTATTGTGAGCCACTTTATAAAATTCTTTATTCATATGACTAATAGGTGCTAATCAGTTTCTGATATAACAAAAAAATTCTAATTTTTAAAAATCTTAGCTAAGTTTGGTGCTCCTTAAGGAATCTTCATATTCAACATGCTGTAGAAGGAATTTTGTTACTTACCTTGTAGTGTTTGGATCTTTATCCCCAAGTAGATATATAAGTTCAAAATTCAATTAGTATGCTATCTGTTCAGCAAGAATTTCTGATGATCCATCTCTGCATGGAAACAATCTTTTGTTATAAAGTATCTTCTTATATCAAGCCTCAAGGATTGTTGATGGTTAACTACCAAAACAAGCAAGGGTGAAAACTGTGATACTACGTTTGAGATACTGCAGTAAACTAAATAGCTATTACTTAAAAGAAATTATGATTTGGTCTTAACTCTGGGCTGGACAGAGTCAGACATAACTGACTTCCTAATCCTAATTATATTCCATAAGGGGATTTGGGCTAGAAGTTTGACCATGAAAAGTTTAATGGTAGCTTGAATACATTATGTTTAACAGCATATCAAATTTGAACCTTTGTTCCAACAAGTCTGTAACCAATCTCCTTTACTTAAAAGAGCTAATTAGTTAATATGCAATTATGTTAATTGTTTTCTTTCCTTATATAATTATACTTTCCCAGTTGCTGGTTGTAGGTTAGTTTTTGCTATTGATTCAAGTAGAGAATCTATGGCTTTCATGTTATTTTGCATTCATTGAATTACAACCAATGTTCTGTGTCTTCCAAAAACAAAGAAAAAATGCTATTAGTTTATTAGTGGAATCTCTAATGGTTATGTGATAGCATTTGTGATGCTATGTAACTTTTTCAATGTATAACTAAAAATAAAAATAGACGGAATAAAGGTTCTACAAAAACCAAATATGTTTAATTCTCAGTCTCATGAGAACTTCAATATCTTTTAAAAACAAATGCACATTTCTCCTTGATTAATGCTTCCAAAGAATGATTTAACTGGGCATAATGGATAATGGAACAAAACATTTTATTACCTTTTTCTATTTTTCCAGAATAATCTTCCATGTATATAGAGTAAGACAGAAGGTAGGATGCTATTCCTAACTCTAAATAATTCTTTCCTTTTGCTCAACATACATAATTCACAGATTTCCAGGTTTTCATGATGATAAACATTTTGGAGCTATCTTAGGAAGCTGATTTTGGTTTGTAATTCTACATTTTCCAGCTTTTACATATGCTAATTTGGAGCTATCTTAGGAAGCTGATTTTGGTTTGTAATTCTACATTTTCCAGCTTTTACATATGCTAATTTTGGTTTGATCAGCTATTCTTTAGATAGACCAATGTTGAGTAGTTTATTTTCTACAGTCAAGGCAAATGGAGCATTGTCATCCATTAAAGTGAGAGGTATAAGTTTCATTGAAACAAAATTTTTAACTATAACTCAGAATTTCCCTCCAAGCCCCACATTCAGTTTTAGGCATACCTATTCCATATCTGATGCCTTCATTATAGATTAATGCAGCAAGTATTAACTTTAAAATTTTAGTTTATAGAACCTTCGTTATTTTTAACAACTTCTCAACCTGTGTCACATACAAGATCTTGCCCTGTTCAAGAGTTTGACTTTAGAAATTTTAATGCCTGTAGGAGTAAACTCTTCTGATACAGAAGAATCTTCCACTGTAGCTAACGTCAATATAAATGAGCTTTCCAGGATCCTGATTTATGCATTATTGTCCAAAGGTTTTTGAATGAGAGTGCTTCCTCTCATAAACAGACACATGAATTGAGGTTTAATTTATGAAGATCACAAAAATAGGTAATAACATTTCAATTATCTTCTGTACAAGCAGACATCCAAACATTTGCAGGATCATTGACTAAACCTGAAGATTTATTCCCAAGATTTTTAAAGGATCTATTGGGTCTTTGGAGTTGAGTCAGTTAATGGGATACCATTAACACTAAAAGTCATATAAGGATTTGAAGGTTGAATATGTTGCTGATTCTCAAAATGAGAGAATCTTAATGGGGAAAAAAGCCCCGTTATGTTCTTAGCAGTTAGCTTTCTGACATCGTGTTTGGGTGTGAAGATTGGGTGTAGGTAATGAACTAAGCTTTATTATGCAAAATAGACTTGGAAGCCATGTTTGCATTAGACAAAGTTGATCTGTCTTTGGAGGATCATTGTTGTGTGTTTGAGAATGCCCTGAAACAGATTTGGCTAATCCACAGTATCCATATAACAGATAATCAGAGTTGGAAGGGACCTTGTAGGTCATCTACTCCAACTGCCTGCCCAAGCAGGAGACCCTACACCATTTCTGACAGATGGAAGTCCAATCTCTTCTTGAAAGGCTCAAGTGATGGTGCTTCCACAACTTCCAAGGGCAAGCTGTTCCATTAGTTGATTGTTCTCACTGTCAGAAAGTTTCTCCTTATTTCCAGGTTAAATCTCAGGTTAACAATATCTAACAATAGATATGTATCTGATTCATTTAAATGGTATCAAATATTATAAAATATTCTTAAATCTTACCTTTGAAAGCATCCACTCTTCTCACAAAAATTCAGCCCTTGGAGCTTTAGGACTTCTACTTTGGAGTGTATAAATCAGATTTGGTTAACTTCAAGTTAACTATTTCAAATTGGTTCCAAGAACAAGTCAAAGCAATGTTTATTATAAAGGACTGTAAGGTTTTGCAGAATTAATTCCTATTTCTGATTATATTTGTCACCTGAAGCCTTGTTGTTTTTAATAATCAGTGATCTGGTTGAAGAAATTACTCTGATAGGTCATCAAAGAGAAGGAATTCCCTCTATAGGGAAACTTATCTGGCCTTTTGTTAACTCTCATTGAACTAATGAAGTAATTTTTGTGCCATGTATTTGGAGTTCTTATGCTGCCTTATATTTGTTTTTTAATAGCTACTCTCTTTCTAAAGCTTTTGGGTCTGCACTAAGTTATGATGCTGAACTAGAAACTGAGAAATGGTAAGTTCTAGTCCTCTTGTAGGAATGGAAGCTACAAGTAGAAGATGTATATGTACAAGTAGTAGTAATGTATAGGTACAAGTTGTAGTTCTAAGTTCCTGAACTGGAGATAGAATTGGGTTGGATGATGTTCAAGATGTTTTCTGAACCTTATACTAATCTGTCATTTAAATTTTAATGAACCTTTAGAATTAATATTACACAATAATGAAAAACTATGACTTCAAAAGGAATGGCTTTTTAAAAAACTGCCATTTCCTATTATAACATAATTATAAATGTTAAGCAGAAAAATCCCAAATTAAATACTATTCACATAAAGTGGCAAGTTGCTGAATTTAGAATTGGATAATGATCACAAATCTGACCTGAAAATTTTAATTTAGAATTCCAGTACTGCCTTCCTGCTGTGGATTTAAGGTTAACAAAATGTTTAATACAGTTTGTCTACACAAGAGGGCAATCTTATCTTTTATTTGGCATGCATGTAGCTAAAGAACAATTTTGAACAATATTTAAAAGTAATTTAAATTGCTTGTATTGATAGGAAAGAATCATATTGGATTTTTATCCTATATAGGGAAACATAAATCCGATTATTACTCTTGCTTACCAACTTCACTCAACATTTCCTCTATTATGTTCAACAAACTAAAGGCTGAGGATGTAGGAGTTCATGCTAGAATAAAGAGATACTCTATATACTGGGATATGGATTGAGAGACTTAATTCAGTCACCCATACCACAGTGAGTTCCCAAATGAATTACTATAGCACACTGTACATGGGAATCAGTGGTGGTATTCTACCAGTTTGGCTTGGTTCTGGCGAGCCGGCAGCAGTGATGAGCAGTGGAAACCGAACCTTTTCTCTCCGCCGCTCTGCTGTTGGACTCACCTGCCCACCTGGGCTCCCATACTCACCTTTATCCGCTGAATTTGAAGCGCAGCTGTTTTGCGCGCCACAGAATAGTGCTGCGCGGCAGCTGCTGAAGCGACAGGGATTGTGCAGACTTGCAGGAGGCGAGTTAGAATGCCTCTGTGCCTGCAAACGCTTCTGCGCCTGCGCAAAGTGCACGATTGGTACACGCGTGCACGCAGTGTGTGCATGCGCACAAAGCGTGCCCACCAAGCCATGCCCACCGAACCAGTGGCAAAAATATTTGAATCCCACCACTGATGGGAATGTCTTTTTAAAGTATCTGGAAGGTTCAGCTGATGTACAATACAGCAGTAGGGGGGCATTATTTGTGCCCCAAACACATGTATGCATATCTTACCCTTCTGTTCCATAAGCTGCTTTGGTTGCCAATTTGATTCTGGATATAATTTAAGGCACTAGTTATAACCTTCAAAACCCTACATGGCAGGAAGTCAGGTTATTTGAAATAAGACCTCTCCCCGATTACATCTACTTGTCCCATCAGGTCTGGCAGGAGAATGTTATGGTCCAAGAAGCTGTTTGATGAGACCCAGGAAGAGAGCCTTTTCTGGCCTGGCACCCACCTTCTGGAAAATCACCCCTCCCCAAGGTAAGATTGGACAAACCCTTTGGACTTCTGGAAGTTCCTCAAATTTGGGTTTTGCCATCAGGTTTGGGGAATCCCATGGAAGTGTGGAGTCCATTAAGTGGTTGCTGTAAGTGTAGACTGCACTCTTTCCTGTCTTTTTGTTATGTTTTAATGATTGAATTATTTTGGTAGTTTCTATTTTTAATTGTGTAGGCCTCCCAGACTCACATGCCAAGAGGATGGGTGGCTATATAAATTATATAAATAAATAGATGGTATTTGTGATGAAATCACAAATCTTGTTATCTCCTTCAAATTTACAATGAAAAGTGAAGAGGAAAAACCCAACCTATGAATCACCAACTATTTTATTGTTCTCATATCAAAAAAGGCTTAGCAAGTTATTCTCAATTAAGTGTATACTTATGAAGAAACCAGTTTTACTAGATTCACTCACCTCATATTTCATGTTTCCAATTTTGTACAAAATTGTGTCAATTAAAAAAGAGTGGATCTGAATAACTGTTGTGATAGATTCTATGAAGTATAAAGCTTTATAAAAGAATTCCTATTTCTGATATAATTCAGTTACACTTGCAGAACACAAGTAGAGTTTACACTCCTCTGGATTTTGAGCTTTAATACTGTTTTTCATCATCGACTTTATAGCAGTGTCTCTCAACCTTGGTTGTGTGAATTTCCACTCTCAGTATTCCACAGCCCACATGACCATTGAAAATTCTGGGAATGTACCCCACAAATCTGAAAATGGCCAATATTGGGAAACAGAGATGATTTGGCTACTGGAAATTGAATGCAGTATGTGCTCACTTCAGCCTCTTCAGCTTACTAGAATTGGTAATGTTGTGAGAAACTTGAATAAATTGTATCTTCCAATACTAGTCTAAACCCTGTATTTGCACAATGATTTGTTTAGGTACTGTATAAGCATTTGTTTCACTATTGAAATTTAGAGGAAAATAGATTCATACCGTAATTAGTATACTTTCTAATTGATGTATTCAACATTAATATTAGAAATGGAAGAGCTCGTAGTACTATAAAATATCTATGACTATGGCTTTCACATATTTCAATTTCACAGAACTATGAGCTTGCCCTCAACCTAAGCCTTCTAAACTATTCTGACCATTCTCTCTGTAATAAGATTTTACTTGTTATCTATATAATTTGCAGATAGCATGGATAGACTATTTTTGTTTGAATGGGTTCACACAGATTATACAAAGTATTTTGTTTTGGGCTTAGCATTGTGGGAAACAATTGATGGTTCCCTTCTCATATTTTTCCGTTTCCCCATCTTTCAGAAAGTATTCTTTTTAATAGCCGACATACTGGTGATATTGTTTTGATTTTTTCACTGAAACATTTTCACATTTAGGGCTGCACAGCTTTGTTTTGTGATCTTAAGGCTGCACGAAGCAGTCAGTCTTCCTTCTGAGTTCTCCCCACAAGCATGGGTAAATCTTTCAGTACAGACTTTTCATGGAGGAGAGACTAAAAGTCAGAGTCTTTCAGAAACATGATACATATTTCATTAAGATTCTCAAAATACAACAACAAATAATCCTGGGCTGAGCTACTATTAATGTGGAACCCTCACAATGTTGTCCTCAATAGAAACTGCATATTCTTTTATAAGGTTTTATAAAGTTTTGTGTTTTGGAATCATGGGAGGAAAGTGAAAGCATTTTGAGGTGGGCAAACAACAGCACAGCCAGTTTGGTATAGAGGTTAAAACATCAGGCTATGAACTCAAGAGACTGTGAATTCCAGTCACGCCTTTGGCACAAAGCTGGTGACCTTGGGCTACACACTTTCTCTCAGCTCTAGGAAGCAGCCATGGCAAGCCATTTCTTAAAACCTTGCCAAGAATACTGCAGTGACTAGTCCAGGCAATCTCCAGGAATTAAAAACCGATTCAAAGGCCAAAAAACAAAACAAAATAAAAATCCAGGATAATCTGTAAGGTGTTCTAAAATGCAGCATGGGGACTTTTTTCTCTCACATACAGGAATTTCTGAATGTGGAGTATGCATTTTACCTAGCAGTTTCCCTTATTCTCGGGCCAAATGATGCAGTGATGCTATTTAACATTCTTCTGTCAAATAGTAAAATTGACAATTATCCACAAATTTAAAACGTAGCTCAAAGACATTGTTACCCCAACAAACAGATAAACAACATACAGCATCTTAAATCCAGGCGTATCTTGTACATAACTAAAACCATTTGTAGTTTTATTGATATTTTGTGGAGTTCACATACTTTTTTGTACAGCAAACATAACACTGTAGGCCGCAAGAAGCTGCAGCACTATTGTTTAATAGCAGCAAGTTATATTTTTATCAGGGTATGTGGACAATAAATAGTCTGTTTCTTTGGATATGAATGTCTAAAATGAATTTCTGCTGCAGCTTCATAATGTGATAGCTATTTTACAGAGCTTATACACAAAAATATATATGCAATCTTTTGTCTATATTTTATACAAATACAACAGTAGTTTGTGAATACATTGTAAAGTACATATACATGATAAGCAACACAAATTTCCATATCACAGGATAGTAATTTTAAATGAAATACACAAATTCAGTCTGGAATGCATTTTTCTATTTTGACTCAAAATCTGTTATCACTCAAACTTTTTAGCACACAAGTTCAAACATTTCTCACTATCTAAAAATATAGTTTCAGCAATCCAGGCTTGTTTCAGATGTCATCCTTTTTATGTTAATTCCCAGTCTGTCAATATTTAAGAGCTTTTATAAACAAGTATGTTCTTCACTTCACACCATATTAAAAGCCCCATTCATTTTAGTTTGGATGATAGGTTTATTTGGGCATATATGTCCAAGTTTCTACTTTTTGAAAGTGTGTATGAAAAAATTGTGGTATACAATATTCATTAATGACATATTAAGTCACAGTATAAAAATATACATCTATAAATCTAGTATAGGCCTTTCTCTATGGATAAAAATACATCAGTCTAAATGAGACAGGGAAATCTGTAGCACCATGAGAGGAGTTGTATCCTAAGTTATATTAGCAGCATGATCCACTATAATATATTTGTAGGAGTGTTTCTGAGAAGATAAACATTCATTCTGGTTCAATTGTACCACTGATGCAGATACTGAAAAAATCTTTGCATACAGTTAACAATAGTTCTGTGTTAATTAGGGTCAAATACTTATTGAAAATCAAGGACTTTCAACATGTGGGCACCTTTATAAAGGTGAAGGGTATGTTAATCAACATGACTTACATTAAATGATCTCTAATTTCAAATGGGTGGTTAACTTACTGTATACTGATATGATGTTGATAGGCAGCTCATTCATTTACATTTAATGTAAATGTAGAGATCTTTGTATTCAGAGGCACATTATTTTAATCTGATCAACCAGTGTATGAGACATATAATTAAGAGCTTCATCCTTTTTTATATATATTAATAGCTGTAAGGTCAGCCTGTGTTGAATTTCAACAACAGCACTGCGTGACAGGATTATCACACTTTCAAATTCTGTTTATTAACATTCTGAAAATTTTCACTTCTATGAATAATGCATAGAATACATTTCACTAAACTTAAAAGGTATTCCAAATAAAATTTACAGGGCTGAGCTGTTAAGTCTAAAACCCTGTGCTTAATGTCATTCCCATTTAATTATATGGGATTCCGCTAACAATTGTGGGCACATGACTGCAATCTCCAAGTTCTATGTATACAGTTAAATATGGTTAACCACTCCATTTACTGGACTGATATTAAATGGCATTAAAAGATATTGTTGAAAAGTGTAAACCTAGGAATCTACTGTAAAACTCTTTAAAAAGACACTCTAGTTCTGTGCAATAGAGCAAATTGATAAAAAAGAATACTTTATGATGTACCTATTAATAGTTACACTGTTTACCATATTGTACCCAAAGCATTATATCAAAGGCCTGCATATGTCATCTAATGGCACTTGAAAAAGTAATATTTTTTTAAAAAGCAGAAAGCATAACCTGCAAGAATTTTTTTATAAGTTTTATATTTTTATTTTGAAAGTGCTATATCTTGTATTATGTGTAACACAGAAATTGATCGAGCTTTAGTTTAAAACACACACACACACACACACACACAGAGCGTAAAATACATATAGAGCTCACTAGGTAAAATCCTGAAAATATGTACTCTTAACATTCATTATTAGCTTAATAAAGCAATCAGGTCTGGCTCATGTTTTAGTCAGTATATGGTTTTTGAAAACCTCTACTGTCAAATGAATAAATCACTCTATTCCACAATTCACTACTAATAAAACATAAGCAAATTTTATATATATATATATATGTATATATATATAATATTTTTAAATCCGTAGCATACAAAGTGTGGTGTATGAGCAGCCAGCACACACAACACTTCATTCTTAAGAGTTAACCTGGTAATTATAAAATAGGCTTTAAAACTGACATTTTAAAGTTTCCAAACAATGTCTCTGCTTAACTTATAGTCATAAAGCACTAGTGTGTAAATAACGCCCACGCTGTCATTCTGCTTCCATATATTCATACATCTTCAGTGACAGTCACACAAGATGTAGCCATTTACCAAAGTACTAACTGAATGAGGTTCAATATCTTGTCTGAAATTCTATTGCTAATTTGAAATGCACCTGTTCTCTAATTAATCCCATTCCAGAACCTGAAAGAGCTGTCATAACAATATGGACCTTTAACATGGATCAAGGATTACTGAAAAAACTAGTTCATATTTTTTTAAAAAAACAAGGTAACCAGCAACTAATACTGAAACAGATAATATTGTTATAACATGCTTTATACATACCAACCCTGTCAAAAATTATAAGTAATGTAGTGGTAAATATGAAAAACTGATAGGTTAAAATTGGTTCATTTCACTTCTTTAATGAGTGAAATTGTTTTCAATTAACTGTCTAATGACAGTATTTTCCTAGGAACACAAATAATTATGAGTAATGAAAAAAACTGGGATCAAGACAATGAAGCTAAAGCCAATTCTGTTTTTAAGGGTTGAAAGTAATCACCATCTACAAAAAAGGCACATAAGGACATTTACATTTCTTGTAGAATACGAGTCCTTTGAAAATATTTCCTTTCTGAAATACCCCCACCCTGGGATTAAAATAATGGTGCTAAAAAGCCCGAAAAGCAATATTGAACAAATCATTCCATTTAAGATACATTTTAGCAATCTGTTTCATAGAAACTAAATGAAGCAATCATGCAGCAGAGCTAATGACTACTTTGAGAAAGTATTCTCACAGCATATTGGAGCAGCTTACAAAATTTGAAAAGGTCTTTTCCTTATTAATACATCCTTATTTTAATGCCTTTGGAACAAAACACTTATAAAAAGTTACTATTCAGTAATAAAATTTAAATACATCAGTATAAAATAGTAAAATCATACCTGCATATTGCTCCTACGATAAAGTAGGAACTTATGATACAAATATTAGGAGCCAAAGCTCCTTAATGGGAGCAACTTTGTTTCTGTTAAATATATTTCCTTTAACTACTCATGTATTTAACCACACTAATGAATAGAGATAATTACATGACTTAAAAGTCTAAAGGTATCAGTGGATATGTTTCCAAATTACAGCAAAAGTACATTTTCCATTTTTATATCACAGTTTTTCTTTCTTTTGGTTACTGGGGATATAAGAATGTGTTTTGAAAAGGAACAGCAATTTGACATACAGCATGAATAGCTGTTTTGCTATTAGTTTTTCTAAATACCTTGAATATTAAGTAAAAGTGGTATAAGCAATATGCTTTTACTTCACTCCTGAGAGTCCTGTTTTAAATTCTTGGCATTGAAAAAAAAAATCACTAGTCAAATACCCAGGTGTAGTAAGGAAGCTTACCATCAAAGATCTTGCACAGGGGACAATATATGTCATGAAATACAACTCAAAAGTGATTAGCTCCAATGTAATTATGGAAAAAGTATATTTGTGGATTTACATTCATTTTCTAACTTCAAATTGAAATCAACAACATGAAACCTTTTGGCAGACTTATCTTTTAAATGAGAATAAGAAATGAGATATTTACAGAATGATGAAACAAAAATATGTATATTTCAATGCAAGCTCTTAATTTTGTCTCTATTTAGAGTTGCCAATAAGGCATACTTTTTTTGCCAAATCATTCTTCTTGTAATTGCACTTAAATGAAGAAATACATTTACACCCCTAATTGTGAAATTATTTAAGAAAAATAATAGGTCCTTCAGACCTTCCAAGAAATCTACATGTAAAAAGCTGAACAATTTTTCACACTGGTAACAAATGTACTCATTTATAAATCATTGTTTCAATTGTTTTATAATTTTTTCATGAAATTAAATTTTTAATGTTTTGTTCTTTCTTAAAATTATCAGAAGAGTCACATTTAATTATCATAAAAATTATCAAATCTCAATGAAGCTTTAAAACAAAAGATCCATAATGTTCCGGAAATATTTTTTCCATAAACTTTTTAAAATTTGTGGATCTATTGGCAGTGAAGATATAGATTGTTTTAACAACCAGAGTAAACAACTATGAACAAACACATTCAAACTATTTTAAAAGTCAATTTGAATCTTATACTGGCTTAATGAGACTGGTACTGTACAAAAGTAGATTTACAATGGTAAATGACATAGGCACTACAGTATTTAAAGTCATCTAAGGCATTTCTACAGATTTGTCACAAGGCCATTTTCTCATCTTATTGGAACGCTTGATGAAAACGTGGTAGAGTTGTGGTTGTGTTTAGACTGCTAGTGAAAGCTGCAGACAATGAGTGAAGAGACCCAAGACTAATACCATTACCAGGGTCTTGAAGGTCTTGTGCCTGTAGAGGAAGCTGAGTCATAGATGAGTGTGCCTCCTCTTGTGAATAACTCATTCCAAGATTTCCCACAGAAGCAGAAGGATTAAAAGGAGGTCCATTTACTGGTATAAAATTGAATAACTGAGAGAAGTCCAGTGATGGGTTACTTAGAGGTTCACTTATAGAAACAGAACTTTTGGAAAGAGAAACATCTCCAGATCCATCATCTAGTGGACCTACTTGAGGATCCAATCCTAACTTAGATGATGATGCCTGAGAATCTTGGGATGAAGAAGGCATACCACTTTGCAGTTCCATTAAGTAACTTTCCATTTCTCCTTTTAATGGCTGGTCTTTCTCAGTCATAGAAACTGTATATGAGGTAGAACTGAGTGGATATTTTAAAGAAAGCTGGTGAGAAGGGTGGATTGATTCCATATCTATTGGACAAGGCATTCCTAAAGGTAATGATGTGGCAACCATTTGGTGTGCAGATGTTGAACTCTGCATGGACTGAAGTTGTGTGTTATATAGGTTTAATTGTAGAGTGTTTGTAAATGGCTTTGATGTCAGTTCAGTGGAAGATAAAGACATCACTGGAAGCAGCTCATCCTTTATAGGCACAGAAACATTGCAAGTAAATGGGTCAAGAAGGTCCATTGGCTCTGTTTTGACCTTCAAAAGTTCTTGATTATGACTCTTCTTCATATGCCGTGTTAGGTGATCCTTCCGGCCAAATCTCTGTGCACAATACTGACAGAGGAAGTCCTTTCTTCCAGTGTGTACAACCATGTGTCTTCGGACATCCTTTCGGGTGTAAAACCGTCGATCACAATGTTCACACTGGTGTTTTTTCTCCTTCACTCCACCTGATGATTTTCCTGCATGAGTTTTTAGGTGTTCCAGCAGCACCCCTGTGCTTTCAAATGTCTGCAAACATACTTTACAGTTGAGATCGCCACTTGTTGCAGCATGCAAAGCCAGGTGACGCTTAAATCCAAGCTTCGTATTGTAGTTTTTTCCACATTCTTCACACTTAAAGGCCTCTTTATTGGGATTATGTGTATGTAGGTGATTCTTTAGATGATCTTTTCGATGAAACATTTTCTCACAATAATTACACTTGTGGGTTTTCTCAGGAGAATGAGTAGCCATATGCCTTTAAACACAGATATATTCTGTAAGTATTTATTTTGACCAGGTACATATGCTCATTTTTACGATACCTAAATACTAAATATTTTTGAAAGAAATTACATGACATGTCACTTCAGACAATACATATCATACTAAAATGTAGCAACACAAATTATAAGCTAATTAGTTCAACTGATACTTTGATAATTTTAAGTTACATTAACAATTTATTATGTAACATTACTTCTTATATCCATACCCAAAGTGCTCAGTCCATTCACTTCTTTGTAACAAGTTTATATAACTGAAAAGATTTAAACTTTTCTCTTCAAAAACACACACACACACACAATATTCATATTTGTTTATAATATTAAGCAGTGGTTTATAATTGTACAATTTGATGTCTAAATTAACATTTCCTCTCAGCTGAAGTGTACACATATATTAAAATGGCCAACACATAATATAATCTGAAAAATAAATAGAGTTTAATACCTTAGTAATTTGTACTTAGAAACAAAGGCCTTGGTGCAGTCTTGTTGTGTGCACTTGTAGGGCCTCTCTCCTGTGTGAGAGTATGAGTGAACCTTTAATTTCTCAACACTGTTAAAGGCCTTGTCACACAGTTGGCAAGGAAAGTTTTTTCTTGGTTTGGATTCACCACGCTTACGTTTCCCTGAAGGGACTTTCTGGGTATCTCTTACTTCTGACAAATCACCAGGAATGACAGTGGCCATCGCAGCCTAAACCAGGCCTTCTTGTTGGACACTTGGGAACTGCCCAACTCCACTAAATGATTTAGCTTTAGATGGCTTCTCAAGTTTCATGTGGTCGTTAAAGAAAGCAAAAGGGGACTGGAAAAAAAAAATAAGAAACAACTATTTGTAACTACACTTAATTTTGAAGTTACTTGCTATGTGATGCTTTTGATTAAAGCATATATAAAATTAGGTTCAGCTGGTCTAATGTAATATATGTAGGCGCTTTTTAGACTATTTATTATAGCTCAAAATTCACTGCTCAGGATGGACAGATCCACATGTACTCTGAAGTACCTCATACTTTATATGTTTTTGAACTAATTTATGTTTTATGAAAATGTAGCATCAAAATTCAGGTTGGCTAATATATACTTTCAAAGGATTGTTGTCTGAATCATAGCACTGTAAAAAATGAATGCTATAGGATACAGCAATATGGAAGTAATACTACAGAATAGAAGGAAGGTCTGCATGTTTGAAGGGTCTCATGTTTATATTATTAATTTTATTTTTACATCTCTCTTCCTCCTATATGGTTTTCAAGAGAATTAGAATAGTCTTAAATAAAAGCAACAATCTTTAAGAAATAGAAAAAACCCCCAAACTTTATATAAAAATAAAAGCAGAACAGGCAATCCAAACCATTCTTATTATTTGCAGATCAGAAAAAGTTTAACAAAGCTCCTTCTTTAATATCTCATCCTTATAAAGACTTTTAAAAATATTATGAGAATATTCACAGATGCAGATCTTCCAGGTATATTCTGAAGTGATAAACTCCTCAATAAATTTTTCCGTGCAATCTTTTAACATATGAAAATGGCCTAATATTTACTAGCTAATTATTTAAATATATTATACACAAATTACCTAAACCTAAGTATTAATATTAGAGGTACTGTGCAATTGCTTTAATTTTTTATCACCCTAAGATAGGTAAAATTAAAATGGGATCACAGATAGCAAGCTCAGAGAAAGAGATTGGAATAACTGATAGATGTAGCTTCAGAAAAGACAAATATAAGCATAGAAGATGCCATAATAAGATGAGTAAGGCCTAGTTTGTTTACAGAATTTGATATATTTTGTATAATCCTTCTAATTGGCTAGTCAATTTTTAAAATGTCTGATATCTTAAAACAGGGGTGTCAAACTGGCAGCCTGCGGGCCGGATGTGTCATATACAGGCCATGCCCACCTCAGCTCCGTGCATGAGAAAAATGTCAAAAATGTCACGTGATGGCAACATGACATGGTGAGTTTGACACCCATGTCAAAAAACATGTTAAAAATGTCCCCCAAACCCTGTTTTACTTCTCTGAAAAGGTAGTTTCTTATAGAAAACATAAATCAACCTAACATTTTTCTTCCTGATTAATTTCAATTTAAAAAAATGAATCTTATTTTTTACTGCTGATTTTTTTTCTTTTCCTTTTTTTCTCTTAAGGATGCATTTTTATCTATATATTAAAATCTGTTATTTGCAGAATAAGCTAGCTATTTAGAACAGAAGGACCATTATTCACTAAGATGTGTTAAGAGCCAGAAAATTGATAGTCAAGATACTTCCTCTGTGTTATATGGCTTACTCCAGTCAGGCAAGAAGTTATCAGAGAAATCAAGAAACAAATATGGCTGGTCCCTTCCTACCCCATGTTAGATTAGAAGCCTAAGAAGCCTATCAAAAAGAGCTGTGTGAATCCTGAGTTGGGGTAAAAAAGAAGTTAAAAACCAACTTCCTTGAGAGCAACCAACGGCAGTGTTTTCAGAGCATAAAGGTAGCTTTGAAAGAAGGGCAGGTGGGGGTTGAAGAAGAAGGCTAAGGGAGATTGGAAAGAAGTCTGCAAAGAAAACATCTGATGAATTATCCTTATTAGGTCTGTAAAACTAAACTCTGCCCATCATCTGGGTCAGCAAATTGCCCAGGCAGACAAGAAAGTTGGTATCTCAACTTGCAAATACTTCATCAGCGGAAAGGAAGGGAGCCAGGGACTATACAAGTAAGGAATTACATATACACCCATACTTTAGGTTGTTATGCTTATTAAGTTGGGCAAGAACAGTAAATCAAGCTTTGGACTTCTATTTACTTCCTTAGTTACCAGTAGACATTTTATTTTGAATGTTACTTTGAATTTTGATTTGAATTGCTGATGCTCCAACAGTCCCATTTTTATTTTTAACCAGTGTTCCTGAATGTTTGAGTAGCTGAGAAAATAACTTTAGGATCTCTACATCTTTAATCCAGTATTTGCTTTCTGTTAGTTGCTAAAGAGTTCTCCAACTTTTATGTCTATTTGGGTCTCTACTACAAACATAACATTGAATCCAACTAGAATACTTCAACATAAATTTCAATTAAAGGAGTGTAATGGATTTTTTTCCCCTTTCACTCCCTTCCTTCCCTTTTGATATCAAAATTTATGTAACTTTCATTTGTATGAACATGGTGCTACAGTGTAGGGATTAAATATTTATGTCTCTTTTTTGCCGCTCACTGATTTTGTAGTGGATAGAGTTTTGTTATATCCACGTGTACCAATTCACAGGTTTAGATCCTACAATAAACTTGCGTTTAGTAAGTTCATCATTCCCATTTTTCTCCTTGCAAAGCAGGTTTCCTCTTGAACAAGGTAAGTGGGATGTGGCATAAAAGAAAATCATAACCCATCCCATATTATTCAATAGGGTTTTCAAATATTCAGAGAAATGTTTAGAAGCAAAGGTATGGCAGAAATAAAAAGTGTTTTTCTCTATAGTGGCTTAGATTAATTTACTATGTGATCCAAATGAAGTCTTTACTAGAAGCTGCTACTGCGATGTAGAAAGTATACAATCAATGTAAAGTATCTTCTTTTTGTATAATAGCCTTTTTTGTTTAGTAATGTAGAAAGTAACTGCAGCAAGTAATTCTTTTTAAATATACATGATTTTTTAAGGAAAAAGTGTTCTAAAGTAGTGGTCGCCCACTGGTGGTCCTCTAGAAAATTTTGGTGGTCCGCAGAGAAATGTCACCCCGAAAGTACTTCCCAAAGCAATTAATCCAGGCTGTACTGCCCACATGGCCCATGGGAACAGAAGGCTTGCGTTGTTTGCATTGTGAACAATACAAGGTAGTGAGGGGAGGGGGGAAGGACATAGGGAGAGAACTTGCCCCACTCGCCTTGCCTGGCCACCAAGCTGCTTCTTTCCGCTTCTTTCTTCTGCTTTTGGCTGCACGCAAGGAAAGCAACAACAGTCTTTCTTTCTCTCCCCCAAACTCCGCCAGAAATGAGTCTTTGGGACCCTGCTCCAAGAGGCTGCGCAGGCAAAGACTCTTTTCTGGCTGAGTTTGGGGGAGAGAAAGACTGACTTCTGCTGCTTCTCTCTTGCATGAAGTCTTTCTCTCCCCCAAACTCGGCCAGAAATTAGTCTTTGCCTGCGCAGCCTCTTGGAGCAGGGTCCCAAAGACTCTCTATCCCCAAGAACAGAGCTGGAGATGGTCTCCTGCGATCCCAAATAAAGAATGATCGATCGGTAGGAAAACAGGGTGGGGAATTTTCCTGCAGGCTTTTGGGGGGATTTTCCCAGGGTCTCTGCAGAGCAACTATTAGTCAAAATTCATATTAATGGTCCACGGGATTTAAAATTATGAGTTTGGTGGTCCCTGAGGTCCAAAAGGTTGGCAACTCCTATTTTAAAAGTCAAATTCTATAAAAATAGTTGGCACAAATTATACTAGGTGTTCTCACAAATATCCAAATATTCAACACTTTAGCTAAATGCTTTAAGGTATGGACAGATAATTTTATTTGGTCTTAGGTAGGCAGAAATACTGAGTTTTAAGTTCATGCATATTACTAACCCTTCAGATTTACTCTAATTGCAGTTAAAGAGGTTATATCAGTTTTATTTATCACTTTGCAAGTATAACACATTATAAATGTGTTTTAATTCTATGACTAATAAAACTGCAGCTATACAGTAATATAAATTATTTGTAACCCAAAAATGATGAGGAAGAAATGGCATTTAAGGAAGAAAAAAAATCAGGTCCACAATAGACTCTTGATTGCTTAACAACAATTGGCCAGCAAAAAAGTCGGAAGTCATTCCAAAAACTTAAGTAAAGATGATGGGGTTATTTATTGGTAAAAAAAAGTTTGATATACAATTTGTATTTATCAAGCACAAATTTGGTCATATCTTAAACAATTCAGTATTATAACTGATATGCTAAGGGAGGAAAGAACACTGAACATTTCAATCATATAACTGATACCTGTCTTAAAGCAATAGAAAGCCTAATTTCTAAGATCACTGATTATTAATAAGTTTAATCTTAAACTACCAAAGTTAATATTATTAGTATATATGTTGTTGCTCTGTAAATTTCAACATTTAATTCAATTAGACTGAATTTTAGAAACTGATTTTTTAATTATAATTCTACCTCAAATTAGCAATACAACCATAGTGATTTTTTTAAAAAAAGCTAGCCTTGGTAACTATTTTTTATTAATACTAATGGCTATTTAACTAATAAAGTATATAAAGATGTGTAAAGCACCCTAGTTTCTATTATGATCATGATTAAAGAACACTAAAAAACCTGTGAGTAACCAGAGAAAGAAAATAAAATGAAAGAGCAGGAAAGAAGGGATAACATCTTGTATTGTTCACTATTTTCCCATTAGTTAATCTTCAAATTCTTAAAAATAAATGCATCTTAGGTTGTGATGGTCAACAGAACCCTTGCCTCTCAGACACTGCATTCCCATTGCCTACATTAGCTATCCCCAACATATTTTCCTTTCCATATATAATATTGATCTTCAAGCCCAACTGTGATAAAAACTTTTTAGAAGACACAACTTAGGGTAATAAATGAAACTCTTCTTGCTTACATCTCTCCTGTCCTTTATGTTCATATTAGTTGGCTTCAACTAAAGGTTCAGCAGAGTTTTGTTGGAGAAAAAGGGACAGTGATTTTCACCAATCCAGTCTTCCCACTATAGCATACCCTGCAAAGGCTTAATAGGGAAGTGACTCTATTGGTTTAAGTCTGCTTTCTTTTCTCCAGTGCATAGCATACACCAACAAATGTTCATTTTCTTAAGAATAACTACAAAAGTTCACAGGACACATATGTGTCTCATTCACTGCATCTTGGAACTATGCAGTATAGGTTCCATAATATTAATAATATGGTGCATAATAAGAGCCTCAGGTTCAGATGAAAAAGGGAAGCATTTTACAGATAGTCCTCAACTTACAATCACAATTGGGACGTGAACATCTGTTGCTAATTGAGGCAGTTGTTAAGTGAGTTGCATCCAATTTTATGATCAGTTTTTCCCTAGAAGTTAAGTGAACATCACTGTTGTATGAAGCACGCAGTCATTAAGCGAACTCCGTCCCCTCCCCCTTAACTTTGCTTGGTGGAAGCCAACTAAGAAGGTTGCAAATGCTGATCATGTGACCCTGGGATGTTGCAACTTTCATAAATCCATATCAGTTGCCAGAGTCCCAAATTTTGATCATGTAACTATAGGCGCATTGTGATGATTGCAAGTATGACATTTTTCAGCACTGTTACTAACTTTGAATGATTGCTAAATGAATGGTAAGTTGAGGACTAGTTGTACTTTAAATATATGAAAATATATGGAAACCAAGTGTTTCATTTGCATGCTTCTGGTAAGTCTACCTGCACTGGAGACAAAATCCTGAATCAATTCAGCAAACTGTAGATGCTTTCCCTAGAACAGGGGTCAGTAACCTACAGTCTATGGGCGGGATGTGGCTCACCATCTGAAATCATGCAGCCTGTGATCCCCAAAAGATATACATTTATCCAATCCATGAGAGAAAGGAAAATAGTGCTTGTTGCCTGCTGCTTTAAACTTAATTGATTATGAATTAATTAATTAATAATTATGTGGATTCAAGTAATAATAAAATTCACAATTATGGATTCTTTAAAAAACAAAAGGATTTTGGTGGCCCGGATCCAAAGAGGTGTGCGCATACAAAATATCTGAAGAGAAAACTGACCTTCCATTAAAATTACATTACTGAATAATACCACAGAAAATGATTGGTTTTCGAAAGCAGTAGGTTGTTGGTTTTTTTTATAGAGATTGAGAAAATATATATGAGGAACAGCGCAGAAAAAGATTATTGGAAAAGTTCTCATGTAAATGATGAACAATGCGCATAGTGTTTTGAAGCCCAGCTGCTTTTGGTTCTGTTATCCCTTGGGTAAATTTCTAAATAATTAAAACACTAGCTTATTATTTGTAGTTGTCAAATATTGCTAATTCAATTGTGGATGTACAGGCTGAGCAATGCAGACAGTATTTAATATTGTTGCTCAAATATTACACTTCTCAAAGACCAGCTGAAAAAAATTTGAGCAATGTCTATTTTCAGCTTCAGTACACATTATTCACATTCCTTCTTTCATAACTGTAGAATGAATGATAAAGTATCAATTACTATTTAAAATTATATTACAAAACAATACTTCCATATATATATGTATTATACCATTTTAAAAGATGTTCATACTCAAAATAGTTTTATGGTAGCCTCTGTCAGTGCACACCTGGTGATGGGCAACGAAGATAAACCTTCAGATTTTGGTCTTAACCAGTTCCACTGACATTTCTAGAAGTAAACCAGAATTTACTGCTTCCCATTTTTGCTGATCTGAAAAGAAAGAAAGAAAAAGAAAGAGCTAGATATCATATGATCCAAGACAAATATTTGTATTCTGTTATGGCAGCCTATTTAGTACCTTTATTTTATGAACATATAACTTGCCTTTCTATTTAAACCATTTTCAGGAAAGTACGGTAGCTGAATAAACCAACCATGTAAACTCTTAATGTCAAAGCATCTTAAAGTTAGAGAAACATTATGCAGCAACAGATGTATGTTATCACAACTCAGTGCATGAAATATTGCTATGCAAAACATGACCCGTTAATCTAAAAATCAAACTTGGAAATAACTAATTAAAAAACCCAAGGTCCAGGACTGCATTGGACAAGACAAGAAAATATAGGACAGTGTTTTCATGGCATATAATAAGTGTTAAAAATGAAGCAGATCCACGTTTCCAGGGCTGAATTCATGACCATTAAATAATAGTCACTTTTCAGCTGACAGATATGAGATTATGTATATAAATTGCAGGTTTAGATGTATTTGTTTAGGAAAGGAAATATGTACGTCCATGGTTAGAAAAACAACTAATTTTAGGAGTACAAAAAGTTTGACTGTCGAAACAAGTGCCTAGAAATGTATTATTGCATGAAAAAGCATACTCATTTTAAGCTCTGATATTCAGTATAACCTTCAAATGCTGTACACTGCATTTTACTTTGCATTATGTCCGCTTACAGTTAAGTTCTATACCTCTGCATATGTTTTGGTCTGTCAGCCTCAATCTCTTTTCTGTGCACGTTAGGCTAATAAACTACACCAAACCATACATAACAAATCAAGTAACATTACAACTACTATCTTTCTTCCACCACCCTCCCATGTGACACATAAATTACTTTACTGAAAGAAGCCTGTGATAATGAGTGTGTCGTCTATGGTCTTCAATTTTCGATGCAACACCAAAGTTCTTCCCTAGGCTGCTTCTGGAAATTCTTGTTAAAGCATACTGTAGAAGCATGAAAAATGAACAAACATGATATATCACTCAAGCAATATATCGAAGCTTAAGATACTGGTTTCAAAATAATGGTGTGGTGACACACAAGCTCATACATTCAATGTTATCCTTTCCATGTATTAAAATATCTCCAATATGTCTATCACAAGTAACTTTATATATATTCTACATTTATTATTATTATTGGAATATGTAAAAACTTGGTGAACAGGAAAGGGAAGGCTGAAGGAAAACAAGATAATTCTGTAAAATAGGACCTCATATAAGTTTACAATGATACAGTTGTCACAACTATGGACAGAGAAGGACAAATCTTCATATATTTAATACATCTATTTGATGTATTGGGATCAACAATTTTATGTCCATGTATGAGTTCATTTTTATGCCTAATTATAATTATTTGATAGTATGGATGATGCAGCCATTGGTTTCTGCAACTATGAAAACCTAAGACTGTCATCAAATTTAATTTCATGGTATGCAGAACTTCTAAAATGGTAGAGTGTCATTCATTTATGGTTAATTTTTAGCAAGCCAACTTGATTCCTGGAATCACATAATATGCTAAGCAAAATGATCAAACATCATCCCTATTATAGCTTAGCAAAATGTGTGAATCTGGTCTTTGAGAATAATTAAAAGAAACTATAATATATTCACTACATTATCACACCTAACTATAAAATAATTAAGAATGTACTCCTACTGCATGTGACAAGAGCAATGATGTCTCTAGCTTGCTAATTATTTATGGGTATTGTTTGAATACAAAGTATTTCTGGTCTCCTGCAAACTTTAATATATATTCATGGCTTACAGTTGAACAGTTTAAAGTGTCCAATAGGTAACATAATCTAATGTTCAGACAATATGCTTAGTCATTTTGCAAACTAGTTTGCAAGAAGCATTACTTGGCTGTTTATGACATAGAAAGATAGTTGGCTAGACAACTATCTTGTTCCAAACACTTCTGAGCCATGGGTGGATGCAAGCTACAGGTTGCCACTTCCAGCCTGCAGTCTCTTTTCTTCAACCTATCCAGCAAGTTGAAAAAGACATTCTCATCTTTCAAGTCATCCTGAACATCTATCTATATCAATCTAAGTGCTGGGACTGTAGTGTAGAGGACAAAGAGCCTTCACCTGGATTCACATACGATGCTAACATAGTTTGTCTGATGTGCTGAAGATAGATGAAAGAGCAACGTCTAATTTGCTCAGACGCATTCTTATGAAAGTAGCAATACTGTGTGGTGTGTTTCTTATTTCCTCAAGCCATAGCAGTAGTCCTTATAGGGCACATTCTTTTTATATTATTCTGGAAAGTCATGGTATTTGTAATATCTATCAATGCACAAAGTGAGAATGGGAGAGCTTTTGAAACCTGACAGATTTTAAAGAAGCATTAATTTTCCAAAAGCAAACATTCTGCTAAAGCAATTTCTCCCAAAGCTATATTTTTAGTTGGCAGCAAAACTGAAAAATCTTTTGCAGCTAATTTAAACTATCAAAAGGCATCCAACCATGCAGGTGTTGTTATTCGGTGGCTTATTAAAAGAGCTTTAATGACTATAATTCACTACAATAGACTTGTTGGGGTGGTGGTGTATGCCTTCTTTCTGTACTGGATAAAAAAATTGTTTTATTTCAACATCTTTTTCAGGTATGGCAGAATCATTATTGAGAAACATTCCAATGTACTGCAGACACACAGAAGTTGCTTCTTCCTGCTGTTTCATTCCAGATTTTAGGATTTTTAAAAAATCCAAATCAGGAAACACGTTATCATGTTTTTCTAGATGCCTACAAATTCTCCTGTTCTTCACACTGTTCTATTGGAAGTTACTATTCATTTCCTATGCATTTAAGGCATTTTGGCACAAGATGACTGGACTGCCATAAGAAAAAAGCTAGACTGTTTTATAATTCTAAAATTCTATCTACTTTTGGTCCTGCTTCTACCCTTCATAAGCTGATGCTCAATCACTGAGGTGGCTATTTTTTATTTCCTCTTTGCCTAGGTCTGTACCTCATATAATATTTACTGTTAATGTGATTTTAGTATCTTTTATATCTGTAGTTTTTATATATGATTTCACTTATTTGTTGTGTGCTTCCAGAATTGCTTTTGGTGAAATGGGCAGTTATATAAATTTGATAAATTAAAAAAAATGATTTTGATTATTCACTCCATCCTAGGCAGCAATGCAAATTGTATGTAAGATAAAGGGATGACTAACAATACGAGACAGATCTTACATTGGTTTTGTGGTTTTGTCTACATATGGTAGCTAGATACTAAAAATGAAGAGTTTAAAACATTACCAGAAGCAAAAACTATTTTTGTAGTTTGTTCAAAGGCTGCTATTCCTCTGTATTACTTTTGATAACTTCAGAGCGATTACCACCACACTGAACAGATAATCTGTAATATTACTATAAAATTACTATATTATATTACTAGTAATTTTATATTAGAATAAAATAAAGCTATGCAAAGCACTTGCCTTGCATAAAATTGTGGCACAGCTGGATATCTGGAAGGCTTGTGCAGCTGATTAAAAAATGTTCCAGTTGTATTCATATTTGTGCACAGGCAACAGTTCTCTGACTCCACAGAAGAGTCTACATATGCATACACAATCAGAAACCTTCATAGCAGTTGTATGATTCTTCCAAAACACATGGCTTGTTCATCCTTTCAGGAAAGGTCTTTGTTTTTCAAAAGTCACTAAGACTTTAACAACATTATTAATAATTTTCATTTTAGTAGACTAATTGGGAAGATAAGATTCCCACTATTCACACACCCATAAATTTTTAGAGCATTTATTATCTGTGTGTTTTATATATTTATTACACAAATTATACATGGTCTGTTGCATAGTGTTTAGTAAATTGAGGTTTCATTGTAATTTTTACCTTCTAATATTTAATTTAAAGACAATAACATGCTTCGTTATTGTTTTAAAAAACAAACATGATTGAAGAAAGCCCATCATGTTTTCTTCTTTCTTAAAGAGATGCAAACTAATTGAATTCTGAAAACACCACATTTTGAAATCTATATATAAATGATATGAATTCTAAACATCCATATGCAGCATAACTCTTGTGCAAAGGACATAAATGATTCTTCAACATAGAGTAAATTGTAATGCTTGCATTCGTATCTTTACTCTTGATACTAATATCTCCATTCTCCATTTAATTTGTGTTCATTGAATGTGTAAAATTGCATACATAACAGCAACTTTTTTAAAAAAGTTCCTGTTGATACTATGAATTACAGCTGGGAAGAAAAGACCTAATGAAAACCCTACTGAAAATTTTTTCCCACTTCAATGTTAAGGCTTTTTTAAAAAAATATTTGTATCCTAATTATTCTATTACCATACAGTAATATTAGGTATAAACTTTATTTGTGGCTAGATATCATTTATCTTGGGGCTTTCTTCCCAGTAATTCTTGGAGGCTTGTACTAAGATGAGATGGAGAGGGTTGCCTAAACCAGCTGTTCCATTAACCACTAATAGGTAAAGTATGATTATATTTCTCAAATGAATTCTTTGTTTTCATTTCTGTAGATTATGCAGTTGTATATAGAAAAACAAATTGCTGCATGTGGAAACAGTCTTGCTATAACAGCTACCCCAAACTAGACTATCTCTGTGTCCCACACCCTCTCCCCGATGCTTTTGCAGGTGTTAATTATGAATTCCCTTTCCTTTCATATCATCATTACAGCAATGTTTATGAATAATTTAAAACAAAATATTCCAAGCAGTGAAACATAGATTACAATTATATTATCACATACTATATAAATTATTAAATAATATTTACTTGCAGCAATTATAGGAGTCTTTGGACACTAACAATTCTTCAATCACATTGCAACCGTTTATATTACTGTCATACATATTAAACTTCTCATACTTGATAGCCATTTATCAGGGAAAAGGACCAGATCCTCAGTTGAGAATTCTTTTGGAATTAGCATTGTCTGTGGAAGTACAAGTTGTCCTGGGCTTACAACTACTTATTTAATGACCATTCAAAATTATAACAGCACTAAAAAAGTGACTGGTTTTCACATGCACAACTGTTGCAACAATCCCATAGTCACATGATCAAAATAAAATAGTTTTTGAAAGAAATTACCAATTTATAGTTTTATAAATGGTATCAATATATTTTTCAGAAATACAATTACTTTGTTTTTCTTCATTAAAACTGATAAATACATCAATTACAAAAGCTTGCAGGAAATGTCTGTTTCACATTTAATTTAACATTAATACTGCAAAAATGCAGAACTTTAAAATGGAATATAGATTTTCGTATAGTACTATATTAACTTTATCTAATACTACATTATTTTTGCAATTTACCATGCTATCTTTTCAGTTGTTAAAAGGCTCAAAGAGTAAAGGAAAATGCCTTGGCATTTTAAAAAAAATCAGCAAGGAAATTTGGGATTCAACTATTAAGACACAAGATCAGAGAGCTCTTGTGTCTTAGAAAAACTTTATTTATACAGACTGTTCACTCTCTTATGCAAAAACTAGAATGATATGACATTGCACTTGTTTGTTCATCTCGGACCTAAGCAATATATATGTATGTGATAGTTGAAAGATCGTTTTAATTTCTTGGATAGAGAGGAGTTTCCTAAAATGTTTAATAACCACTTTAGTAAACATGAAAACTATTTATTACACAAAATTCCCATTAATACTATCCAGAATGTTATTTATCATACTAAGCAAAGGTATTGTTATTCAACGAGTATCTGAAACACTGATAAACCTAAATTCTTGTTATATAATTTGTATTTTACTACTGAAAGATTTTTGGAATCTACCTATCTACAAATTCATTTACTCCCCCAGAAGCTATCTGCCATCATACATAAAAAACAAGAAAAACAGTTACAAATAAACTGAGCAAGCTTTATGGGTTTTGAGTATTTTTTTTAACACTTATTCATCTAGAAATAAACTAAACTAAATCACATACTGCAATATTGAAATAAACTTGTGGTCCTTTAAAACTCAAATATTTGCTGGGCATAGGCTTTCATTAATTGTAGCCCGAAACTTTTTTTTTTTGTCCACAACATGTTGATGTACAAGATAACATTTTAATTTACTATATCACAAAAACCAAAAGTAAAAATAACAAATTAAAACCATGGACTGTTTTAGAACTAGTTTCATGTATATAAACACATACATTTTACTAAATGTATTTTTTATATAGGCAAAATGAACAAGATTTAGATCCAGTTCGTCAGATAGTTAAGTCTTAGAATTGGTCCCTATTTCACTGTGGTTTATGGTTTGCTTCCAATTTCAACTTCTTGTTATTAAAAGCAACTTGTAGTATAATGAAATCATGGATAAGTTTCTCTTCAAATGCACAGTCGTAACTTTATTACAATACCAAAGAAATGTCTATAATTTTTTTAAAAAACTAGAATTTGTATTGATATTCTCTGAAACTTCGGATAATTAAGAAATTCCCAATGTTGATACCATGTTAAAACCATTGCAAACTGATTTCATCTATTACAGACTATTTTTTATGTAAGAAAATAAAATTATTCCATTATAAATATTTCCCAGAATTTTCCTTTTAAACTGTGTTGTGCACAGTACTTTAGACTTTGCTTAGTTCTGAGCAAAATATAAATTATTGTGCATAATACATTTTATATATCTTACACTGTAGGTTAGATTATTTCAACATATTTTGTGTAAGATTATTAAAAGAAAATTAATCATTTTATCTAAGAAACTGGAGAAACTAAAAAGAGAAAATCAATAATTGAGCAGCTAAATTAACCAGTAAGAAGCACGCATCCGTAAGTAAGTATACACAATAAGGATATATAAATAATAACATTGCACTAGAACAGTGTTTGGAGAGACTTATATGTAACTTCCACATTTGAAATGTCATTCATGACAAATAGTTCTACAAGTATTCCATATAGTTAGGAGGATGTAAGACAGGAAGAAAAGATCAAATTCTATTTCTATTAAGCAGAATCAATTTTAATTTGAGTGATATAAAACTTTGAAATTATACATATATATATATACATATATATATATAATGTTAAGTTAAGTAAAATATATATTCAATTCTTTCTGAACAAATGTGATTCTATGTAAGTTGCAAATTTCCTTCCCTTTGAAGTGTCAAACAAAAATATATACTTTAAAATATAGCATCAATAAGAAAATACTGTATCTTAGCATGTCATACAAATAATTGTGAAAATGTTAAGAATTGATTTGTCAGAGAATTAAATTTAGCTAAAAGTATCCCTAATATTTTAGAACAGAAGTATACAAAATTTCTATGATTATTTTCATCTATGTATCTTTTTTTCCCAATTACAACTCAGCTCTTAGTCATCAATTAGTGTGCTATTTTTATTAAAAATGTTTTTACAACAGCATTCTGAATTCAGAATTATACCATTAGATACAACATATATACCCATATAATGTAACATAAAAAGGATATCTTTTTCAACCTCTCAAAAGAGATGAAAAATACACAAAGATCTATTAAAACGGAAAGTGATCCAGTTCATCCCATCAGTACATGGATCATATTAGCCTTCTAAAAATTAATTTTAGCTGACAACTGCCTAAAAACTAATGTCTGCTAAATACTTCTAATCTGATTCCCAGGGATATTCTGTACACACACTACACATAATTACAATAGCTTTTTCAAACATATTTTCTTTTTGTTTTTTTCATTTCCCCCTTTAAAGTATGTTTCCATTATCTTCCTCCATGTTCCTATTTCTTTTCCCCCCTAATCTCTTGGCTCATTTAGTTCCAATAGAAGAGCATATCCCTAACCTTTCAGAGAGATATGAAATGACGTTGATTCTCATTCATATATATCTTGCTTCACATTTTTGTTTTGAAAATTACAACAGATGTCACACTTTAAATTGTATCTCTAAACTGTTTGGGTATTCAGTGGTCTGGAGCAAAAATATACAAATACACACAATTTCATGGTGAGAAGTTCATTTAGGAACAGATTAAGAAAGCTTTTTAATGTTAATAAAACTTTTTTTTCTACTTATAGTAATCAGTTTTATAATTTTCACAAAGTATGAATAAGCTGCCCAAATCCCACACATTCACAAAAACTCTGATAATTTCAGTAACATACAGAAGTAAGCAATTGTTAAAATAGATAAGAATTGTAATTTTTATATTTGTGCTAGTTGTTTGAAGATAAAGGTCTTTCAAAAATTTACCTCATTATTTGAAAGTATTAAGTTATATTATGGGTACCTTAGTACTGTAGTTTTAGTTATCTAATTGTTGTGCAGTTATAGGACAGACACTATTGTATTGACACTAATATAATCAGATTATATTCATGCATTATACATATGATTGTGCTATCTAATAGCAACTAAATATACATAAAACTAAGATAAATTAGTTTTACTGTTTTTCAGAAAAACACTCTTCTATTTATCTGCAAATATCTCTTTATTGCAAAGAAAGAAAAACTACTTTATAACTGCTTCTTGCTTTCTTTAAATGTAGACAATTTTTGTTTCTTGCATCTTTTACTTAAAGCATTAGCTGCTGTCATGTAATTTTTTTAAACAAATTCTATGTCAGATAAGTACTAATTACATTTGCATATTTCATTTATCCTCACAGTTCCCTAACACTTTTTAAACAGTAATTGGTTAAAGGTGATTAGCATGTCATTCAGATAGTTACTAAATCCTTCTGCTGAAATCTACTGGAATTATTAATCCTATCTACTTTCAGAAGGGCATCACTTAAGACATTTTCGCATTTTAGTGTGATTCACTGAAGATTTAAATACTATAAAACTTTCACACATTATTCAGTATCCCTTTAAAGTTTAACAACATGTGTGAAAACCATTACAATTAAATTTATCAGATACAAATGATAATCTCTAAGTGTAAAGTACACAATTTAAAGCCTCTTTCAAAAACTTTTCTAAGTATAAAACAATTTACATAAATGACTGAAACTGAGCAACTTAAACCTCTATATCAAAAGAGTAAAATTACAGTGGAATGAAACAATTTTGATAAAATATTAGAAAGAGGTTAAATATCATAATTGAATTATTAATGCATCAAGCATGACTACCTAACTAAAATTTAAAAGATTTTGTGAAACAAGGTTGAATTATAAAGTAACATGAAGAATAAAATGCACTGAAGAAGTATGAAATTTCTAACATAGCATAATACACGAATTTGATAATTAATATAACTTCTTAAAACTTTATTTTATCTTTGAAAAAATTGTATGTTCTTAGTAGTAAAAGATCTATGTTCTTGGAGGTCTATCCAATTTTAAAAGATGTAGAAATTCACCTGTTGTAAAACAAAAGTCAGGAAATAAAATGTATTTTAGAAACAAATACTTTCTTTTAGCTTTAAATATATTTAGGGCTAAACAACACAGTCTAATTTTATTTTATTAAACTTTTCTATAAAGGGAGAACATTGAAAAAACAGCAAGAAAATAACATTCAAATTGTATTTTTCAGAACAATTCATTTTTAACAATGAATTTATCATGATGTCAGTATTCCATATAAAACTATACTCAAATACTAGGTCTGTAAATTTCTTTTAGATAATTTCTATTATGAAAGGTAGATAAATTTTATTTGTTCCTCTGGGAAATACAATTTAATGTGAACTCTAGAGAAATCAAGATTCATGCTCAAAACTCAGCATTAAGGCTAATGCCAATGTTGAACATTACTATTCGTGTTCCATAAATGCCATAGTGTATCATGTATTTAGGGTAAGAATGGAAGACTACATATCTATTTCTTATTTATCCCACTATATATACTTATGAATGCAGTGACTTTACTTGGTAATTCAAAATTGCTTATGTACTACAAACCCTAGTCACTCAAGTGACATTCTTAAAACTTGTGGTATGCATCAGTTGTTTGAAAGTTTGTTTTTCTTAAAAGTTTTTATTGTATTTGAAATATTAGAACATATAGCAAAAACAGGTAAATCTTCAGCAAACAGTTTATATAGCATCTTCATAAAAAATTAATCCCTCCCCAAATGAACTAATATTTTCTTTAAAAACAATTGCAATGATTAAATTAAAAAAAGATAACTGGAAAATTTGGTGTTTTTGTGCAAAGGTATTAAGCCACAAGATTGTTTACAATCAATACATTTATCCAAGGAAGTGACATATATGATCACAAGACTATAATCTTTCAGTTGCTCACATAAAAGACATGCTAAAACAGATGTTCAGGTATACAAAATAACACTGATGGCTTTAATCTCAATGTTCAGTTAACCCTTTTGGAAGGAATACTTGTCTGAAGTCACTTTATAATCTATACTGTGTAAAAGCAAGTATGTTAGATATGTATGCATGAGAAAGGTGAGAGCTGTTACAATATTTTTCAGGTATATTGCTAGAAGCTTTTAAAACATGTATGGTGAATTCTATATCACGAAGACTAACATGATTCACTGAAAAGACAGTCACTGGTACTTCAAATTATTAGGTGACTATCAACCACATATTCTAAAAATGTAACCTGTTTTCACTTTATATTGTATTTCAATGAAAACAAGAGAGATATCATAAGCATATGTAAAAATTTCACACAGATTAGGTCCCCCTATGTGCTCTAGCCATATATTTTGACCAGGTTTGAATATCATAGACATACTTTTACTTCATTTTAACTGACATCCCTCCCCCAATATTGTCTAATTATCAGCTCTCTCGTGCCTTCAACTGAATTTATATTAATACAAAGGAAACTTTGTTATTCTAAGAAATTATAATGCTATAACTTGCAGAAACTATTTCAGTTTCTACACATACTATTACAAAATCAATTTCCGAAGCACAAGTTAATTTAAATTCAACCACTGAACAATACAACCTTATGGCATCACAGCAAGTAAACACTTAGATCCAATCAATATCCATAGAAATCACACTGGAACTAGTGCAACTCTGTCAGCTTAAGGGATCAGTCTCCCTTCGAGTTTGATTTATGGCTTTACATTTTAGCAAATACAGGACAACTGCCTTGCCTTAGCTGGAGCTCTGACATAGGTGAGGGTAGCTAAAAGAGGAGCTGTCTCTTTAAGATACCCTGCTCTGTCTCTGATCCCACGTGGAAACCAACATTAGCAGCACTTCCACATCAACTTTAATATGGTGCAAATAATGCATCGTTTTTTAATCTGAAGAAAAATAGAGATTGCATGCTTTGTAAAATGCAAACCAAGTGAAGTAAGTATGCTAGACCAAGTCACCGGTTCTCTCCTAGAACCTCACTATATGATTTTCTGCCAGTTCACTCTAAGGCACGCTGCTTTTAACTCCGCATTGTACAAATAGAATACACTTTACAAAGAAGAACCCCAAACACTGAGATCCATAATCAATCCTAAAGATATTCCATAGACAGGACAGGTTTACATTTTTACACAGCATTACATCTTAACTGGGAGACAGACAGAAAGGCAATCTCGAGGTAATTCATTTCGCGCCACCTCCCCTTTCTTCCATCTGTGCTTCTACCACCACCACCCAGACAAAGAAAAGGAAGGTACAAAGTTTGGCAAATGTAGCAGTTACCTTCTTCACAATCAGCTCCACATTGCCCCAAAACTGTGCAGCTCGTGCATTCCCACCTCCCGCCACCATTCAAGGAAGAAAGGGGTTTTTCACGTTCTCGCAGTGTCGGGAATGAGCTGTAAAAGGGCTTTTGCCTTTCTAAAGCGATCATCAACAACAAAAATAGGCATCAATTTTAACTCCTTGCTCTCCGAGAGTATTAAAAACTCAACACGAGGGTGTGCGGGTTCAGTGCGATCATTTAGGGGCCAATTCGGAAGCTCGGGCGACTTGGGGATTTTTTTTAGGAATTTTCGAGCTATTTTTAATTTTGTTATATGCCTCAGTTCTCCCTCCATTTTGGTTGTTTATGATACTGACAACAAGCTGTCCCTGCTCCCTCTCCGGATCTCTCCTGCTTTCAGTTAACGAACCCCGCTCCCCAATGCTGCCCACCCTCAACCCCGCTCGCCTTCCTAAGCTTCTCTTCCAAACCCGCACGAGAAAGGAAAAGAAAGTCTCCGGATCCGCCGAAGTCAAAAAGGAGGCAAATTCGCTTCTTTATGCGGGGAGGGGGGGGGGGAAGCAAAAAAAAAAAACTTTTGTCCAATGAAAAGAGGGAGAAGGGCGCTGGATGTCCCAAAGTGACTCCAGATCTCCCTAAAGCTTCATCTGCGGGCACCCCGGCACCCCGTCCGGGAAGACTAATCCCCTCGCAACGTTTCTGCGCAAAATGTGTCCGATTCGGCGACACGGCTGAATTTTCATTAATTTTCTCTCATTTTGGGGCACCGCGAACTTAATGTCTTCCGCTCCTTCCTCGCTGCTGCTGCTGCTGCTGCTACCGCTGCTGTCACTATATTCACAGCACAGACGCTGGAGCTCAGGGAAGGGAGGGGGTGGAGAAGACACACACATACAGAGAGACGAAGTGTGTGTTGGGGGGGGGGGGCTTTTCTCCCAAGTTTCTGCAAAACTCCCCACTTACTAAAACAAGCGCGCGCGGGGGAGGGGGGGCACTTCTTTACCGTTCCAAGAAACCCGGACCGAGGCAAAGGAGAGGGGGGAAGAGAGAGCGGGGAAGAACTCTCAGCCAAGGCTGGAGAAAGCGAGCCTTACTTTTAGGGTGCCTCCCCGGGCTGGATTCAAAGACCCCCCAAGAAGCTCAGAAGGACTAAAAAGAGAGATGGAGCCGCGCAAACCTTCCCCATCCCTGCTCCGGCTGCTGTTGCTTTCCTCTTCGCGTCCCTCCTCCTCCTCCTCCTCCTCCCCCTTCAGAATTTAAATAACCCTAATATTTCCCTGCTGAACCCCGGCTGCAGAACCCCCAACCCACAGCAGACTCACCCCGGGAGCCTCAGCATCCCCTCAGCGCCCGCTTCCCGCCTTTTACAGGGTTCTCCGATTTTTCTGTAATTTTTTCCCCATATTTCGGGCTGGACGCGGCGGGCCTGGAAATTGTTTGCTTTCCCCTCTTTCCAGCAGCCATTGTAGTGTATGCGCTGCGGTGCAGCTCAGCCTGCCGCACACGCCGCGCCCACACCGCCAGCCGCCCACACGCGCCGCGGGTTGGACACCTCCCCCTGTCACTCAGACTTCTAGCCGCGCCCAGTCGGTGGCGCCTTTCGCGCTCACAGCTTGCCCCGTTGGTGGGAGGAAACGCCGCTCGGGGTAGCCCGGGGAGGAACCGAGCAAAGATTGGCCAGTCTGCGGCGGCTTGGCGCTGCCTTTCAAAGAACTCTGGCCTCCCCATTGGGTCAAGGAGCTGTCATTTTCCACCGGGCTGCGGGGCCAGAAATGGGGTAGGCTGCGCCAGTTATAAGGTCCGTTGCCCAAGCCGCTGACGTCTTTCGAATACGAGAGGAGACTTCAAGCTGCGGGTTGAGTTCCATCGTGGTGGCCGAGGTGAGTATTCGCTTCGGAGCGGCGACGTGAGAGCGCGGCTTCTCGCCTGTGGTGCGTGGGGCACCTTCGCTTGCTTCGACAGTCCTCGCTAGAGCTGACTTCCTCTCGGGGCGCAAAATTGCCCGAGACAGACGCTGCTCCCGGCTCTGAAGAGACTGAAGAATGCGGGCGAGGGAAAGACCTTCGAGGGAAAGGTGACCCAAGCAGTTTCCCCGGCTCGTTTCAGGTGTCGCGGTGATCCCGACTCTCTTAGATTCGCTTTTCTTTCGAGGGTAGTCTACAAACGGGCTTTATTGCATTATTATTATTATTATTATGGCATTATTGCCACTCACCAGGATGCTCCAGGTTCCCTTCGGCTAAATTACGTGGGAAGGCCCCGGGAGCAGTTCAGTCGACGGAGGTTCAATCCTCCTAAATTTTTCCCTGATTTGTGGTTCGGATTTGGCCTTTCTGCACCCTCTCTTTTTCCTTCCTCAGTTTCTGTTGCGAATGGCGGTGTGCTGCTCCATTGAATGGTATGGAAAGTTGGATTCGAAGCTCAGAGACAGCTGATTTCTTTGTGTTAATAGACTTCCCGAAAGCTTTTCATTGGAAAGAATGCTACGGAAGGAACGTATTCATTTATTACATTTATGTTCCGCCCATTTCCATATCCAAGCAACTCTGGGAGGCTTACAATATAATCAAAGCAAAGATGTAAAAGATCTATTAGAAACTATTAATAATTAATAGGGGTGAATAGGGATCATTTTTCCATAAATTGCTATCATAGAAGATTTCATAGGATGACACACAACGATGAGAAGTTTTTTTTGTACATCTTTGCTAGATAGTTTGAGTTTGTCAGGTAGAGGTGGGTACTGTTGACTTGTACCTCAAATAGTCATTAAACAAGGTTGAATCTATAAGTATATACCTAGATGAGAAAATGCCAGGGCTGTGAATCCCAGAATAAGATCACTTCCAAGTTCCATATACTGTTCTCTAGAAAATATCAAGGAAGTGTTATTAACTCATTAGGATTAAAGTAGACTCGAGGAATCTTTATTGTATTTGTCAAGTCTAAACAGAAAGGTTAGTGCAGAAATATAGACCTGAAAAAAAAAGTGTCTTTGGGAATTTATTTTCAGTGTTGGGGCTATTTTATTCGTTTCCCAACTCTTCACTTCTGCAACAGTTTTTGGGAGGAATATGTTGCTATTTGCTATTACCATTTTTAAATCATTGGGAATATAGGCATTTCTCCTATCAGCTGCAGATTGCACAGAGATGGCCATCAATTTCACAGAGCTCAGTCTGCATACATTTATGTGTTTTCCACCAAGGAGAAAACATTTAATAAAGGATTGCTTTCCTAATATAAGATGTAGGAATAGAATTATAATACAAAGTGCTTCAGCCTGAATCTGACACAAAACGAAAAACTAGCAAGTCTGTAAACTTAATGTATCTTTTTATATTTCAGAAAAAGTAACAGATATTTTAGAGTTCACACAGGCTATAGTTTAGTTATTAGTATATTTAGTATTTATACTTTGTAACATTCGTATAAACTACAGAGCTTTAAATATAAGCTGCAAGTATTTCAGCAATCTGACAGTAAACCATGTTGAACTTGGTATAATCTACATAGGATTAGACTGCAAATTTCACATACATTGTTTACTGTGCAGATAAGTCTAGTCTGAATACTGCTTTATCATAGAAAATCTCTTTAAAAGCACAATTTACCCTTTTTTGCCAGAACTAGTGTCCAAAACACATGAATGTCTTTCCTTATTTTGAAATGAAGAAATGAATGACCAATGTCTGCAGATAAATGATGTAAGAATCATAAGGATTGAGGTAGTAGATCGATTACACAAATAAATATTAGGATGTAAATCACATCTCAAAGCTCATTTTCAAATCAGTGTATGTATGTATGATCCCAAAAGTCAACCTTGACTTTTAATGATTACACAGACAGGTCCAGGTGCTTTTTTTGGAGGGTGGGCATTATTTCTTAAGTGGTTGCCAGTACTCTGTTACTTGATTTGCTATGTTGAATGATGTTATCTGAGTTGTCAAAGTTAAGTTATATCTTTTGTCCCATTTCAAGGGTGCTGTACAGTCAGATTCAAGCAAGTAGGTCCACATGTGAAAGTTCAAAACTACTGATTTTTTCCCTCAAGCCTATGCACTCTTAGACAAAAGGTTTGCACCTGGATAAAATTAGATAAGAGTTGATTGCATTCAAGGGGCTGGAATGTAGTCCTTTTAGGACTGTGTAGAAACTCTGCCATGTTTTCCCCAAAATACAACCTTCCCCGAAAGTAAGTCATAGATTGATTTTTACACCTGCGCCCAATATAAGCCCTACCCCAAAATAAATTCTAATTAAGGCCCCACCCATTCCATTGTGCACGGGTAAAAATTAAGCCAGGCTGGCATGGGGGTGGTGGTGGAGCTGCCCTACTATTTAGCATTGGAGAGTTTCAGCCAGGCCTCGCACACCCTGACACTTGCCTTGCTGGCCCATTTCTTCTGCAGCTGATAACAGAGCTCCGGACAGACCTGGTGCCTTTTTGTATGGCAAAAAAATATAAGACCCGATCTTATTTTTTGGGAAACACAGTATAAACTGATGCCCTGCCTGACTCTTTTGACTCTGCTAGATGAACAAATTGTATTGAAAGTTATGTATTTTTGATCAGTTTGGTTCTGATCTGATGAAATCAGCTGCAGTTCATGAAAGCTTATACCTTGATGTTTGAAAAGACTTAGACTGCTACAGACTTCTGAATTTTGGCTATGCTAACATAAGCTGTCCTGCAATATGAATGTAACAAAGTTTTAAAAAGTGTATTCTTAATTTATATACTAAAACTTGGAAAATTTCTTACTGCTTTGTATTTCAAAGCTCAAATTATAATTTGTTGCATCTTAGTTAAGCCAATAATTATATATAACAGAAGAAAAGCCATCCACAATTGTTTTGGTCTGGAAATCATCCTCATTGTTCTTTGCCTAATTGTCACTGAAAAGCCATTCTGTAAGAGATAGTAGTAGATAGATGGATAGGAAATATCAGCTAAGAAAGTTTGCTCTTTTTTAATTTATTCCCAGGGATTATAATAAACCAGCATTTTTTGTAATATCTATTACAATTGATCTTTTTATTTAATAGCTTTCAAGATTATTAGCCCAAGACCCCAATTAATGCTGTGTAGAAAAATAGGTCCTATATTGCCCCTCCTATCCCGTGGTTATACAAATATATACAAATGACTTGCCTAAACCCCCTATAGACATGTTTGACCTACTGTAGCTCCCACCTCTTACCTCTAAATTAATATGTGATAGCCAAACTCTGTGGAAAATTGTAAATTTATAACTTTGGGATGGGCAAAAATGTATTTCTACTTTATATTTCTTTCAGAAATGTGCCAATGCAGATTTTCTGAAATCAGAATTTTCTCTGAAATATACTTCACTTCAGCCAACTTTGGCAATTTCAAAGTTGTATCATATTTGCTTTGCAGATTATTTATTTTTTAAAAAATTGTCACCTATTGCCACATTCTTTTCCAATTTTAAAGTAAAATTATTATTCAGAACTTTGTGCTTTTTTCAAGGTAATGTTAAACCTCATAAAAAAGCCAGAATTAAAAAATAATACTGAATATACCTACATAATATCGTTAATGAATATGGATGCAGATTTTAATTATGCTTATTTGCAAGAATTTTTTTTCTTATTCAAAATTTCCTACAAAACATGTACCTTCTTTTCTTAAAATATTATTTACAAATCCCTAGGAAAAAATATTAAATTTTTGTCAAGGCACAAGCTGTCCTGATATATTGAAATTGTCTTTTCTTTAGCTGCTGTCGTTTAAAGAAAAAATCCAGAGAAAAACAATACCATACTGACTTTATGTCCCAAAAACGCCGATTGCAGGATTATGACATTAATCCATGTTTAGTGGTAAGTTGAATTCTTATAAGCAGTCATTATGGGTTTTTAATTTATTTTTCTGAAGTGTAGCTTAACATAATAATGTGAAAAATACTGCAAACATATAGCAGTTGACTATGTTTGTGCCCAAACAGAGACATGTATTCTAGGTATCTTAGTTTATATATAGAATGAAATGGGGCTGTGTTCCTTTAGAAAGATTGATCCAGGTAAACATGATTCAGAGAACAGTGGAGAGCTTGCTTTTTTTAAAAAAAAAAGTCTGAAGGGATTTTCTTGGCAACAGCTTGTGAAGATCTAACGGGTGGCAGTTGAGGAGATGCCGGAATGAAAAGGATATGATGTGCTGGGACATCAAGGGTGGCAGGAGAAGGAAGGTAAAAAGTTGGGAAGATTGTGATGGTAGGCAGGTGGGATATTTGCCACACTAGACTATCATATGTTGAGATAGCAGACAGACCAGAATGTTGATGGCTCATATTGAGGAGATCCTGTAACTACCAATATGTTCTGGGTTTATTTCTGTTGAATTGCTAAATCATAATGGTTTGGAAAAACTTCTGAACTTCAGTAGCTTGAAACAAAACATTTCTTGTTGACTTGGCCCAGTGGAACAGCATTTTCCCAGCGATATTTACAGTGTGCATACTCTTCGTGTTTCAGATTTGGCTCTGTACTGATGCCTACAATTAGAGAGCAAATACCTTTGTACTGAGCTAATATATGAATTCTATAATGTATTTGCATTTTTATCTTTATTGTAATACAATAAAACAACTATAAAAGGAATGAACAGCAATAATAAATTTAATTAAATAAATTAAAATTTAATAATGATGTTTTCTTTTTTAAAACTATGAACCAATGTAAGGCTTCTTTGAAGTTTCCATTTGCTATTAAACTGGTTTTGAAGTCTTGAGGATTTGTAGACATCTTTTGTAATGTTTAAGAAATGTTTATGAATTCAAAAATTTCTACCTTTTTGAAAAAAATAGACATTTAATATAAGAACATCCTGTTGAATACAGATTCAAAATCTATAGATTCAAAATCTATATTTGAATGCTCATTTATTCACTTGTTATAATATTGTATTTTATGTTATTATAGATATCCTTTGGTTTAAGTCTTATATTCATTGTTTTTTTCTGTCACATCTAGATGTACATATCAATTCTACTATTAGATATTTTACCTGGATTTATGGCTGTAATAAACTGATTTGATAGTATATAATTCAAGATCCATTATTTTTCTTTGATTTAGTTTTTCAAGATAAGTTAGCACAAAGATTAACCCTTTGCAGAACAAATAAAATAACAATTATCCATCTATATCTATAAATAACTTATTTCTTGATAATAGAATACTGATTACATCTAACAACTTTAAATACTAATAATCATACTAACCTATCTTTTATTAAATGTTTTGAAGGTATCATGAACCAAATATTTTATTTGCTATTGTAATTTATAATTTAACAACTTAAAATCTTTTAAAGATATTTATACAAAACTTGACTTAAGTCTAGTATATATGCAAATAAAACATGGGCTCTTCAGTGCTATTATAGTACTGTTTTTTAGCAACAAGAATTCCATGTTTCTTTCCTTGCTCTTGTATAAGCTCTATGAAGGAAGTGTACGTAGGAAGTTCTGTTAATGCCTTTGCTTCTGCAAAGAAATATCAGTTATTGAGTTCAGCTTGCCTTTTTCATCTCCCATCTTTCTATGAATTGAGAAATCAGTTGAAGATGTAACTTCTTTCTAAATTTTAATCATGATTTGTTATAGGTGATATCATATGATGTTACAAAACCTTCGAGCAAGCTTTAAAACACTCTAGTCAGATAAGGAAATTATCTTGTTTCTTGCATATTTCTTGGGATTCTAGTATATCCTTTAGATTTATCCATTCTATTTTAGTTTAAAAAAACCCAAAGAGTTTCCATCCTTAGCAAATTTGGTTGCATTTCTTGGTAAAAATATTTTTTGTTGGGAGAATTTTAAGATACTTATTATCTTAATATTTATAAAATTATAGATTTAACTTTTAGCCTAAATTTAGTTTTAATATCTTAGATTAATAGTTTAAAGAAACAGATAGTAGCACTACTTTTAAGTTGGATTTTATTCTAACATAATTATTTGTAAGATCATAGCCTTATTGTTTAGTTGCCTTTGAACAAATGAATATGGTACTCTTCCAAACCGTGGAGATCAACTACTAGGTTTTTATATTTTATTTCCTTTCATATTCAAGGAAAGCAATGCTTCTAGAAAGTGTTTGGAAGTGAATCAATCTGATAAGGATATGTGTGCAATCTATTTTTTAAAGTACAAAAATTGCCGAAAATTTTGGGTAAGTAGATTTGAAAGGCTTTTAAACAAACTTTTTCAGGGGAGCAAATAGAAATAAGGCTTTAACCTGTCTCTTGTCTATTTCTGTATCATTTTTTAAAAAAAAGATAGCAATATTAAAGTGTCAGATTATTGCATCATTATATCAATTTACATTATGTCTCTGAGCCCTTCATAGCCACAGAATCTAAAAAATGTTACTTCAGATTAAAATTTAAATAGTAAAAATTAAAATATTAAAATACACATACACAACAAATTAAAATAAACACGGAAACAATTTCTAAATGTCCAGGAGAAAATGAATAGTTTTCACTGTCATACTAAATGCTAACATTGTTTGATTCTTTGAACCTCAGGGGCAGACTAGTCTACAGAATTAGTGTACATTCATACTCATTTCTCACTGGCACTGAGATCTGAAGTATCTCATTCTGGCAGTGGTGGGATTCAAAACATTTTACTACCAGTTCTGTGGGTGTGGCAAGGGATGTAAAATCTCCAATCAGAGGTATTTGCCGGTTCTCCAAACTACTCAAAATTCCTGCTATCAGTTCTCCAGAACTGCTGAATACCACCTCTGTATTCTGGGCTGAATGCATCAGAAGAAACCTTATAGAATGTGCTGCAACAGATCAATTTTAAGTTGATATGCATGTGTGTAACTTGTTTGTGGTGACTGATCCAAAAAGGCCTGCAGTTGCCTCATTAGTTGACACTGGGCAGAGACTTGGTTAACTCCAGCCTTTATTTATTGAGCAATCAGATTATATTTATTTATTTATTGATTTGATTTGAGTTAAACAGCCATCTATTTCATACCAGTAAGTCAGATTCTGTTAACACAAGGGAATCTTAGAAGTTGCAGCTACTTTATCATGTAAAAAAAGAGGAGTTGACGCAGGGGGATAGTTTTTGATTGAACAGTATTTAATATTTTACTCATATTTTATTCCATCCAGCCTCCAGACACAGTTAATGATAATGACCACTTTTCAGCTTTGCCCATGGTGGAAATATATAATTGGATATTTATTTTAATACTTCAACCTAATTAATGAATCACCTGCCCCAGTGATTTCCTATAGAAGTTAAATTACATAGGGAACAATTCACAGCCTTTGGTATTCTATAAAAAAGTGACTGGGGTTTGACTGTTTATCACTATCAGCTGGAACACTCCACTCATTCCTCATGGGTCTAGGAAATTACTTCAGTTGATAGTATGAAACACCTTTTAGAGGAGGGACAGAACAAACACACTCTTTATATCTAGGTCTTAAAAGGTAAATAATGATGGGTGTATCCCAGTGCTTGCTTTGAAAAAAAGAACGCAAAGGTGATGAGAAAATTTCATTAATTTTAGTTCTGGTGAATTGATGCTTTGAGACCATATATCCCTTTTGTTAAGAAGCAAGCTTGCCATTGCAGCCGTTTTTTAATATATCCATCACATGCTCCCAGAAGTCCAAATATGGCCCCTTGCCCAGAGAAGTAGTCTTTCCTTCACTTAATATTATGGATGAAATTCATTTATTCCCATGTGGAAAAAAAACCAGCTGAGCATACTTTGATGTTATACCACTCTGTTCAACTAGAATCTACCAAACTATTTCCCCTTTTATTAAAAAAAAAGGTGACTTCTGGTAGATTATTGATGTTGAGCCTTTAGGCCTAACCACATTGTGACTTCATTCTAGTAGTGTCCATGTATATAAATCGGTGTCTATGCAGATAAAGAGAAAGTCAAAGCATGATGCTCTCTGTATAGTTCTGTCATGTGCAAAGTCTCCTGACTCACATTTCTATTAATGGCCAAGTTCCATCTCTAAATTATTGAGTGATGACTGTGTATCTTAAACAAGTGATCTTCTGAAGTTGAAATAGTATTAAAAAAAATAGGTACTCTAAATGACAGAGATAACATTTATTTTAATGGAGCAAGTCTTCTCCAACTACACAGCTACACAGTATTTTATTTGCTGAACTAAATATGTAAATATATTAAATATTTGTTAACAACAACATGGATTTAATCACAGTGTGTTATTTGTTTTCATTTCTAGCATGGGATTATGATGCAGAGAAGACAAGATGGAATAAAACCGCATATGCCTATAGCAGAAGAAAGAAAGAGAATCCTAGCTTCATTGGAAGGAGCACCATATTGACCATACCATTTTATTAATATTGGATGTGTAATGATTTTAAAATAACAGTATGCTTTATTTTATTTTTAAAAACTGGTTTCTTGATCGCTGCAATGCCACTATCCTTATACTGTATTTTTTTACAAAAAACAAAGAACCCTGAAACTTTAAATGTTTAAAGAATGAAATGCATTCTTATATGGGAAAAACTTGTAGAAATAAATAAGGTTTTGATTAGGAAAATTCATGTGTTTTATATTTATTGTACCACATAATGTCATATATACACGGAGAAAGGAATTCAAATGGATTACAGATAATGTAAAACTAGTTTTCAAATGAAATAGCTGAAAATATACCATATTCTCATAGATTTTATTTCCCAAGAAAAGGCAAAAGTTGGGTAATTTTAATTTAGATCAATGTATCATTAGTAATCAGTAAATCTTAATATCCTGTAATCTTAAAATTATTACTTTAAGGAGTGATATTCCTCACTATAATGCTGATGGTTATAAATCTTGATATTTTCACCTTTTACCTCAAGTCTGTCAGTTCAGTGGTATTAATTAACTAACATTTTTATTAATACATTCAGTTTGGTATACATCAGGACTTTCCTAGAAAATGTGCTATGTAGTATTTTCAAAAAGTTTAGGAAGAACTGGACACTTTCCACATGTCTAACAGACATCAACTTGTAATTTATATTTAAATGTCAGTATAGGTGAAATAAAAAATCACTGAATTCATATGAAGTATTACATTTAATGTCAGGATATCACAGCATTCCTATTGTTTTTTATATCTGTTGCAAAAATAGGTCACTAAATATATTAATTTTGGCAATATTTTTGTTCCCTCAATGTTATTTATGAACCTCTACAATCTTTATTTTTTAAAATAATTTCTTTAATTAAAATTATTTATTTATTTATTTATTAAATAAAAAATAAATGTTCAACTGAGTAGTACTTAAATGTATTTTGATATATTTGTAAAGTTCTTGAGAAACTTTTCAACTTAGTGGTTAAACTCCCCTGTTCATCTCTTGCTTATAGGGTATTATTTGAACATTATGAGGAAAGTCTTCTGCAAAGAACAGCCAGGTGAGCTGGGAAGTATTTGGCAGCTATTTGTTAAAGGGTATGTTGTATGGAAGGGTTAAATCAAACTACAAACACTTTCAAGAGTTACACAAATAATTAAAATGAATAGATTTATACATATCCTTCTATATGAATCTGTATCTGAACCATATATAATTATTTGAAAGGAAGGGGTGCTACATCAAATTTGATCTTGTGAATTCAGCTGACAATACTGCAATCGTGTTGAAACAATAATTTTAAGTGTGAGTAGTTATACATATAAATCTTATGATTTTTTTAAAAAATGTTTTTTTTGATACTGATTAGAAACTCTTCTGTATTATTTACCAGGCAGATAAATTGAAATTAGAATGAGAAAAATTGACGGCAACATTTCAAACAATATTGAAACTGTTCCCATATTTAGTACAATTATTAAATAAACAATTGCTTATTATTGCACCATAATCCTGAACTCAACTAATGTGTCATGTGTCATCACAAAACTTTGGATTTTACATTTATGTTTTCTGTCTCGTTCAACTGTTGAATCTTCAATTTTTGAAAAGGGCATTATATAGAATTGGATTACAGAGAATTAAAGATGAAAAATGGCTAGAGGGAGGTAAAAAGTTGTCAACTATTCCTAGAATGTCTATATATCCAGTATTGGTGTGAAACGGTTGGTTGGTTGGCTTGATCTTTTAAAATACTCCATTGGTGATTTTACAGAGTATATTCATAAAATAGTTCAATTGTTTTTTACGATATCCTTCACTCCCAAGATTGTATTTGTTCAGGTCTGGTGGATGGAATGGGTCTATTTAGTTATGTGAAGATATTGGATATATGCAGCCTTAAGATTACAGATAGGGAAGATAGAGGATTTTTCATAAACCAGAGGATGTCGCAAGAAGATCAAGATTTGTTATCTATTACTATATTACAAGATATAGGCTACCATGAAATGGATTTAAGATACATAAAAACAAAAACTGAATCTTGGAAAATACCTAACGCATTGGAATCAATTAACTAAAAACTGATAGGCACCTCTTTATTTAGATATAGAAACAAATTAGATGGATTTATTTGAAATGCTGTAATTTGAATTTCTGCATGAGTAGGGACTTATATTTTATGACAATTATTATATTAATATATTACTAATATAATTATATTAATTATATTGTTTGCTTATTGATGATCTTACAAGAAAATTTGGATTAAGTCTTTCATGTACAAAAACATGGCTTGATCTTTTTTTCCTAGAATAAATTGTTATTAGTAAATGCATTTGTCCTCTAGATAATTAAGGTAATTTCAGATGTTATTAGAAATATGACAATGTTATATTGATATATGTAATTCATTGCAGAAAATAGTATGCCCACAGCATTGTCAGTGTTTAAATTACTAAATTTAAAAAGCATTTATAAAGCTTACTGCAACTCAAGTTGGCTTGCTGCCTCTTTAACAACTAGGTAATATTTCTGGATTTCGATGCTAAATGTGATCAGGCCTGGTTAATATTTGAATGGAAGGTCTCTGTGGAGCTGTAGAATCTAGGTTGGTGGGATAAATAGAATAGAAACCCTTCCCCACTTCCCCCAGAGTGGCCACTTCTATATTTTTGCCAAGAAAACTCTTGAGTTTTCTGGAATTGAGCTTAACATAAGAGACTATTTTTTACTCGAGTTTATGATTGCTATCCTGAAAGACAACAGTTCGTTGTGGACAAAGACCTGAAAAAGTAACTGCAGTTGTATTTTTCTATTTAATTGTGTAGTATATACATTAAAATATAGAATTTATTTCTTAAGTCATTAATCTTGAAGTTACACTTCTATAGTGTACAGTGAGGTAAATTATTCTAAAATTATTGAAAATTATTTGTAGGTGATGATGTGGGTCAAACTGTAGATTTTTTTAAAAAAATAAATTTTATTAAGTTTCCAAAATTTTAATGTACATAATCCCAACTGTGAGTTGGACATTTGTTTAATAAAATAAAGTCTCAGTAGCTCCTGTTTCCCAACAAGTTTTGGATGTAAAACTTAAAGATTAAAAGCATTTTAGAATATAAGAAATATATCATTAGACCTGAATATATATGCATTCTTTTCATTCTTCCATCATTTTCTGGTTTCTGAAGCTGAAATAATACTTCCTTTTATTGCCAATCACATGCTTCTCATTAAAAGAGTTTAGATTTTTGTTCTGTAGTAGTAGTAGTAATAGTAGTAGTAGTAGTAGTAGCAGTAGTAGCAACAGCATGCATTTAGTAAACTAGAGAAAGTTAAAAATGTCAATAACTCCACTACCTCCAGTGTGTCAAGTCACAATTACAGTATCATTTCAGGAGAAAATACTGCAAAATGTAACTTTTCAAAACAAGTAGCAGAAATATTGCTGCTAAATAAATCTTATTTATTTTATTAATGTGCTTCTCTGTAGCAAATCAACTTAAGTTACCATGAGATTCCATGAGAATAGACTTGAATCTAGATCTGTTTTGTTTTAGATTAATATCTTAACCATTATGTTTTTCTAAGCTGAAGCTACAAATACCTGAATTATTTTGCAACCCAAAGTCATACAGTTAAGTCTATTTTCTCAGTCTGGATAAAGTCTTCATCTATGGCCTATATCCAGCCCATTATAAATTTCATTCACTGATTAAGGATTAGAATAAAGAAGAATATACAGTATTTCATTAACCCAGAATCTTAGTAAATATTCATTAAATGCCAAACTGGTTAATGTTGTGTTCACTCTGAACTTGGTTGTTTGCTTGCAGATGTTTCATTGCTTAATCAAGTAATGTCATCAGTATAAGTAACTCTGGGATTTGCTGCCTGTTTATGTACAGCAGCTTTCCCTGCCAGTGTGGGGTGCAGTTTTCTCGATAGTTCCTTGGTTATGATATTGTTTTCTGCTTAATTATTTGCCTGGTCTTAATCCCTACTTATTTCGGTGTTTGCTGTTGGAGAGGATGTCTTTTTGTTTAGCTTTTTTATTGTCTCTTTTGCATAGTATGTAAATATGGTTTATTTCTATGTATCAATTGATGGCTGATTTGTTTTAATGGCAAGTTTTCAGGAATTCTGTAGTGTTTTGGATTTAGCTTGGTTTAGGATGCTCCCTTTCCCAGTGAAATGTACACTTGCATCTGTCCACATATTGTAAGTTTAAAGAGTTTTCATTATGTCTTCAGAGTTCTAGTTCATGGATGCATTCTGGTCTTCTGTCCGTTTTAAATAGTAGCTGTTCCAATCTTTTTACATTGTATATTGTAGATGTGTCTTGGGCTATTGTCTTTTGGTTTATTTAAGATGTTTTGAAGGGTTTTAGTTGGTTTGTGTGCTGCTGTGATGCCATGTTGTTGCAACAATGTGTTGATGGTTTCTAAGATGTTTTTGATGTGTGGTCGTCTTATCTTTTTCAGACTTTATGTTGGTTGTGGTTTTAATGGTCAGGCATTTTTTGATAAAGGTGTGTCGGCATCCTTTTTTTTTTTTTTTTTGAAAGATGGTCTATGGGTGGTCTGTTTCATTTTCTGGTGTTCTGGATTACTGTAATGGTTTGTCCTGTTCTTTTTTATTAACATATAATGAAGCTGCTGGTCATCTGCCAGCATGGATTGAAGCATTTCAATATGCTTATATACTCATGGTTTCTGCCCAAGGACAACCAATTGCTGCTTTTTAAGTCCTTCATGTCTGGAAGCAATAGGGGGTGTAATGGGATAGTAACTTTGAGGAACAGGAGGGGGAGTTGCAGCCAAGACAAAGGTCAGATAAAAGAAATCTGAGTCCAAAGCATACATGTATTTTGAGAAAACATTTCAGACTTGATCCTTCCTAGTTTTTTTAGGATAAAGACAGAGAAGAGGCGGCACATTCAGACTTGCAATATTTTGTTTCATTCATAACTTTGGCTTCCTTATCTTGGTCTACCTTAAAAGTGCTGACAAGGGACCTGGATATGAAAAAACAGGCTGCAATTCAGCATTAGAAAGACCAAGTAGGTATGAATTTTAGAGCTGCCAGGATTAGGTGATTGACCATCTTTAGTTCTTGATGGTATGCAGTACCCAAACTGAACCAATGTGCAACTTGTGAGATCTTATGATCTCATGTTTTTGTGGGTAGCAGCTGTGTCCAGAGAGTTTTCTAGTTACAACTTTGCACCAATTGCACCCTTTCCTAAATTGGTGGTATTGCTCATATCCACCTATTACATAATTATTGCAACGTGATCTAATTGGGCTGTCTTGAAGAACCATCTGAAAATTTTAGCTGATCGATAATGTAGAGTCACAGGCAGTTATGAGCACACCACTATATCTAAATATTATATCTAATGTGTAAACTGCACTGGTTCTAACTGGGCTTAGCAGTATTTAAAAGGTCCTGGTAGTCGCCTCTAAAGCCTTTTGTGACATGGGGCTAGGGTATTAGGAAATGTCAACTAATGCAACCTGGTAATTTTTTTTTCTGTTATAACCCTTGTCCCTTGGAATGGGTCTATGACAATTCGCCATGGCCAACTTGCTACAGGACATCTCACCACAGCCATCTCACAATAGGACAACTTGCTGCTGGACAAGAGTGACACTAATATCAAAGAAATGGTGGAATATAATCATTAAAGAAATTATGCAAAAGGAGGAACAGAATGAAATGTGAATGGCAAAAATTAAAATATTATCCGTGGTGACTTACCTAGTGGCGAGTTAGTCATGATGAGTTGGCCGCAGCAAGTTGACAGTGGCAAGTTGTCCCATTCTCCCTTGGAACACCATACTTCAGGAAATCCAGCTGGCCCGACTCTTCTGGACTTCCATAAAACTTTAAAACATGGCTGTTTTCTTTAGCTTGGAGGTCAGGAGGCTGATAAGCTTGTAAGATGCATGTTTTTGTTGTGACAGTTGTCCTTGGCTGCCACTATATATTTTATTGATCCTGTTTGGGTTTTTGTAGTTTTTAACCATGTTATCTGCCAAGTGTCATTAAAATTGAAGATGGGTATCTATAAATTGCAATTAATGTGTTTAACTGTTAGAACACATATAGAGTTGGCAGATCTTTTATGTTATTATATTTCTTTGTAATAAATGAGACCAATGTATAGTTTAAGGTATTATTTTTGAGAAAAAGCTTGTTTTATCTTTGTTTTAAGCTACTTTTGTATTATTTATCTATACAATATACAGCTAGACAAAGAGAGAAGCTGCCTATCACCATTTCAATCTTAGAGACGAAAGATTCCAGAAAATAAATGAAAACACTGTGCTTGCTAAATAATTTTGAGGAATGATTTGACAGTAATCGCTAAAGAATATAATTATTGTAAGCGGAATTTCAAATTTAAATGTAAGCCTTTACTGGTTTCTTGGACTAAATTGATCATGTGATTATCATTATTTTACTTTTATGAAATAATTTTATCAGCTTAGTTATCTAAAGTTACTGAATAAATGAAAGAGATGATATATGTTCTGTGTTAGTTGAAGGCCTAATCTCTGGAAATCTTTTCCCAGATCAGAAGCAGAATTCAGAAAAAACAGATCTATTCTTCTGAAGTTTCAGGCCTATGAATCCAGCCCTAACAAGAGTTTGGAGTTGCATAGACTTCTCAAACACTTAAGATAAAACTTTTATTTCGGACTAGCTCAAAGCAAAACAGTAAATTCTTTCAACATGGGAATATAATTCACTGTTAATTCTACAGCAATTTAAACATTTGGGTGTGGTGATGGTGGTGGGTTTTGTTTTGTTTTGTTTTTTTGCATTTTTCAACTTAATTCTGCCCTATACTTCATAGATTTGAAGTCAATAAGTTGATCCAACCTACATCTATTATCTGATTTCTCAGACATAAACTGGAATAGAAAAAAACCAAACTATGGCAGCCACTTCCCTTTTTCACTGTGATGAAATAAAATTAGAGATATAAGACAAAGCATTTTATATTTCACAAGAACAGGCGCAATAATTTTCATGTGAAGCATTTGCATAGAATAAATTCTATAATATTTTAATAATTATAAACAACAGTTTAATGAAAGAAAATGAAAAAACATGTTAAACATTTTGCCAAGAGCACTGAATCAAAATGTTCATAAACTGGTTCCCAACAGAAACAGATTTCACATTGAAATAGATGGCCTTGAAGTGCAGAGTGTTAGTAAAGAAAATGTTGATTGCAGACTGCTACATTACACAATTTAAATTTTGCTAATATTAAAAATGTTTTTAGTAATTGTATTTTAAAATAGATAATTTAATTAGATAAAGGCCTGTGATTCTTATTGGGGCATATCCAAAAAGAGGTCTAAATATTCTTAGTTGTGAAAAATCTGAGCAATAATTGAACTCAAAAATATTGCTGGTGCTGCAAGCTTCATTTTGTATCTAAAATGCCAAGTTAGCTGATCATGGCTGGATACCCTGAAACTAAGATTTTTCTACTACAAGGTCTGGAAAGCCAGAACCCACAAGATGTTCTCATTCAATTTCTAGGGAGCAGTTGTGGTATGTTTGGGTCGGGATAATATCTGGGTATTTTGGGAGAAGTCACAGGAACCTCTTCTCATGTAAAGTAAAAAAACACAGTCTCATTATCAGAATGGGGTAATTAGACTCAACTACCCTGTTTCTCCAACAATATGGCCTCCCCCAATAGGAAGTCCCAGCATGTTTTATAGGCGTGAAATGAAATTAAGCCCCACCCCCCAAATTAAGGCCTATATTAAAACATGCGAAATGGGGGGGGGGGTGGGGCTTGCCGTTAGGAAGTACTTTTGTTGCACACCCGGATATGGTGCTGCCTGCGTTGACCTCGATACAAAGTGCCCCACCAACGTCAAGGTCAACATCCAAGCTGTTGCCGCCCGCCCGAAGATGCAAGGGGGGGGGAATTAAGTCACCCCCGAAAAGACAGCCTAGCCATTTTTTCAGGGCTCAAAAAAAAATAAGACCCAGCCTTATTATATGAGAAACACGGTAGGTCTTCAACACCCTCACCTTGTATATCATAAGTTTATTATTAGTTTATTGTTTTCCTTGTTTTGCCAACAGTTCACAAAAAAAGTAATTTGTTCCCTATAATTAAGTAATTTTATTGAAATAAAGCATCACTATTAGGTTATATTTCAGTAATTGTAAAAAAAACTAGTTAAAATTATTCATACCCTGTTCCCAGTATTTCACCTGTTGCTAGTAAGCCATTCCACATTTGTTTTAAGCGTAACCTTTGCAACAACGTAATGAAATGGGAAGTTCTATATATTGGCTTCTCAATGTATAATTAGTCAAGGGAACCTGGAGGTTTTATTGATTTTGTCCGGTATATGTACTCATCAGTGTTCTTTGTTCGACCTTTGAATCTATTCATAACTTTTAAAATTCCAAAATAGTCATAAAGGATATCAAGCGTTTTTGCAGGAACAATGCTAAAAAGAAAAAAGAACATAAATCACTCTATACTGTATTAAACTTTTGAGTTGCTGTCAGTTTTGCTACATTGGTGTTATGCCAATTTTGCACATTGTTTAAGAAGCTAAACAATCACTTAGGTGAGATAGACAGTATAGAAATTTAATAAATAAATATTAAATGCAAAAGAAACATAAAAATTAAAATTGATAACATAGCAGAAAACTAAAATTGTAGACCCCAGATAATCTGTAGAAGCTAAGAAAAGACCCTCTCAATCATATTAAACACATGACGGCACATAAGAGATTTAATTCCCTTTGGAACAGATGTCTATAACTCAGGTGGGGCCATACACACATGTAAACCCTTCTTAAGTATTCTATACAGTCTTTGATCTGTTATTGATGAAACAGAAATGTCTTCATTTAGATTTCCCAATTTTCTTTGAGATGTTGAAATGCAAAGTATATAGAGTAAAACCATCTAACCACTCTCTGTTCTATTTTGATCCACAAATAAAAATACACTGATATATTATACTTGGATTCATGCTGTTAATACCTCTGCAAACTACTGCCTCTGGTTTACTAAGAGTATGATTCAGGTATCCCTTCTCAGAATTTAGAAGCAAAAAAACCCTTTTTATTTCTTGTTCTTCAAATAATATGGTTGTTCTCCCCTCCCCCCCCCCATATTTTGCATATAGGAATACAATGCTGGTTGAACTGTGGACTTTCTTCCCTTAGGAACAATGTCCCTTTTATCCAGAAATGTTAACCCTATTCCAGGGCTGAATTTACAGTAAAATTCATTCAGGCTCTGTCTCAAACAGAAAAGAACAGCCTTTCTGAATACAAGACCAGAAGGAATAATCAATATACTAACTCTGTAAATCACTTAGCAAGGGCTGTAAAACACTGTGAAGTGGTATATAAGTAAGTGCTACTTAACTGCTATCTTGTCCTCTGCTGAGCTATCACTGAAGCAAAGGTTATATTGCAGATTTTTAATCTCTAGAAGTAATCCCATCCCATCCAAGGTCTTCCAAGTTCTTCTCCTGGTGGAGATACTTACCAGGGCAATAGGCAATACCTGAAGATAACCACATTTCAATTTTGCTTTGAAGTGTGACTGCAGGGAAGCATTGGAGATAAGCCATACTGGTTCTGCACTGTGCATGATACTACTTATTTTATGCTGCTGCAAGCAGTAAAATGTGCCTTCAACAATATCTTAATTACAATGTGGTATCTGAATTTCTGACATTCTCTCTAGAAATTATTCTATTTTAAAGATGCTTGCCATACTTTTAATCTTTTGCACCCACCAGGTTTATTGCCTATTTTTTTAAAAATTACAATATATTAACAAACTGCAAAGCAAAATACCTATTTCTAACAATATATGCATTTCCAACTACGGCTCTGTGCCCATCATTTTTTATATTATTGGTAAAGAAAAATGAATGGTTGCAAACTAGTGCTTAATCTTCCACCCAAAAGGGCAAATATAAATGGAAGTAGCATGGTGAATTCTGCAGCAAGACAGAAGGTAGAAGACAGGAATACAGCATCTTGTAAAATCAGTTTCACCGCTGGATACATAAGCCTCTTTTGAATGGAATATTCTGTAAAACTTTCATATTCCCATGAATATGATTCGATTTTCTTTCTTTAAAGCAACAACAAAAACAAAAACACTGATGGTGCCTGACTTTAGTGCATAGGTGCTGCCGATCTGGGGTCTGTGACAAAGCTTCCCCTTTACCTTTTCAAAACAAAGATTAGTGGATATTGCTTCAAGTTAAACGAAATAAATCTTCCCAAGGCCTGCCCTATGGCATGCGTGCCACAGGTGGCATGCAGAGCCCTCTCTGTGGGCACATGCACCATCGCCCAAGCTCAGCTCTGCCGTGCATGCCTCCCACTGACCAGTTGGTTTTTGGGTCTCTGCCACGCATGCATGGGGTACATGCACTTGAGGCGCATCGGGGGCGTGCATGCGTAGGGGCACGCACATACATGGGGCACGCATCTGTTTCATTTGGGGTGTGTGTGCTTGCACTTTGGGCACTGGGTGCCGAAAAGGTTCGCCATCATTGGTCTATATGCTTCACTGGTCTATATGCTACACTGTTCTTTGCCCTGTTTTCTATGAAGTACCATTCTCCTATGTTTCAGATAGACTTCACTCAGCATGTTCCTTATTTGTTCTATTGGATGAAAGTATGTATGACACTGATTTCTCATTGCTTTTTTTTTTTTTTTAAATATCAACTATAGGGGAATCCATCTTTTTTGTACTTTTATATGAAACTGAACATCAACTTTAGAATCTGTTCTAAAAAAAGAAATGGTGTCATTTTATGTAGCTTAACCTGGTGCCCTCTTTTATCTTTCTGAATAATTCAGTTTAATTCAATTAAAATAATTAAATTGAAGTGAATCAATTTCCAAAATAAAGTTAATCTGCATAAGATTTTGTCTAATTTATATATGGGTAAGAGCTCTTTCAATAGAGCACAAAATTTGGTGACTTTTTATACCACCTTTTTGTTGTTCAGTGTTCCTTTCTTGACACACACATTTTCAATTAGTTCTAGCAGAATAATCTTACCTTTTTACTACATTAAACAACTGTAGTCTTCGTGGTATAAAGATATATCGTTCATTTCGGAGTATCCCAGACACAATTCTTTCAACAGCATATTCTGGATCTATAATGGGCAGCAAATGAGGCCACCTGATGGAATAAAATATCACCACTTTGAATTACATTTTTTCTTGATTTTTGTCTGTAATAGCAATTGAACATTAAAGCAGTCATCAAAATATGCTTGCAACCAGCACCAACCAACTAATGAACATTGTTTCCCTCTTTCTCTGTAACCCCAATATCTTCTTTTGCTCTTGCCCTTTTTTTTATATGTGTACATGTAATACAGATATGCTCACGCTATTACAATAATATAACTTACTATAATAAATAGTATTCTAGAGCAAAACATTAGAGAATTAACAATTGCATATTTGAGTTAACAATGGATAAAACATTTGGACAATCTACATTTATTAATTTTTTGTATTTCATCCTCAATTTGTCACCTGTATTTTACTCAGTTCTTCATATGCCTTCTCGATAAAAGGCTTTCAAGCAGTTATAATTTATATAAATAATTCCCTCAGTTTAATTTTTCAACCTTTGTCAAAAATTGATTTTAGATTTGGTTTCTTGTCAATCCAGCAAATTCCTTCTATAATATTTTAAGGAATTTATTATATGTCTGTGTACTTATCTACCTTCAACCATCTATCATATATGCATATTTTCTCATTTGGCTTATTGTACTGTTTTATCAGAATCTAAACTCTATATATTCTTAGGACAACGTTTTAACTTTTTATAGGTAGTTTTCTTAATTCTAATGGAGTAATTTGCAAATACTTCATTAATAAGCATTCAGAGAAGCATATCTAACATTGCAAATGTGAGATTTCTTTTGTGTATTTAGCTGACTAAATTAACATATTCCAGTATAAAATATGTTGCTAAGAGTATAGAAACATCCCATCCATAACAGGTATGGCTCAAGCATTTTATACATGTAAAGAATCATTTTACCAGTTTTTTACCAAAACCAGATTTTACCAATAAAGGAGAATATTTTATGTTCAGGTTTGAAATAGCAATAGAATTATAAACCACCTCATAGTACTTTACAGCACACTCTAAGCCAGTGGTCGCCAACCGATGAGCTGCAGCCCACTGGTGGTCCGCGAGAAAATTTTGGTGGTCCGCAGAGAAATGTCACCCCCAAAGCATCCCCCAAAACAATCTAGGCTGTGCGGGAACACAAGTCTGCGCCGCCCACATGGCCCCTGGGAACATATGGCCCATGTCGCTAGCATTGTGAACAACACATAAGGGGAGAGGGGAAAGTGCGAAGGGGGGAAACTTGTCCAATTCGCCCCACATGCCTGGTCTGGCCACCGGGCTGCTTCTTTCCACTTCTTTCCTCTGCTTGTGGCTGCACGCAAGGAAAGCAGCAAAAGTTTCTTTCTCTCCCTCAAACTCCGCCAGAAATGAGTCTTTGGGCATCCTGTTCTAAGAGGCTGCACTGGCAAAGACTCATTTCTGGTGGAGTTTGGGGGAGAGAAAGAAAGACTTCTGCTGCTTGCGTGAAGCCAAAAGTCTCTCTCCCCCCCTCAGAACAGAGCTGAAAAGCAGGTTAGGAATATGGCTGCCTTGGAGGAGTGGGTGTGTGTGAGGGACCTGTGTGTGTGTGTGTGAGAGAGAGAGAGATCATCACCGCCAGCCCTCTGAGGTTAGATTGGATCTCTCTCTCCCACCAACCTCAGCAAGCCACTGTCAGTCAAAATTCAGTGGTCCATGGGATTTAAAATTATGAGTTTAGTGGTACCTGCGGTCTAAAAGTTTGGTGACCCCTGCTCTAAGCCGTTTACAGAGTCACCATATTGTCCCAGCAATCTGTCTTCATTTTACCAACCTCCGAAGAATGGAAGGCTGAGTCAACCTTGAGACAGTCAGGATTGAACTGGCAGTGGGCAGAGTTAGCCTGCAAATACTGCATTCTAACCACTGTGCTACCACATCTGAGGGGTCATTGGTGGTCTCTTTAATTTGGTTGTTTTCTATAGACATTTCATTATCCAAACGAAATATCATCAGTGCAAGAAAGGAGTGGGTTTGCTTTCAGTTTATATACCAGTGGCTTGCCCCATCAGTGTTGGTGTTTGGGAGTGGTGGTCTCGGAGGTTTTTTTAGTTGGGCTGTTTACTGTTAGCTTGTCTGGCTGTTCCTTGATTAGGGTATTATTTACTTCTTGATTTTCTTGGCCAGATTTTCTCTGCTGAAAGATCTGGTAGGCTGAATAAAGCAGTGGAACTTTGAACAAAGGAAATCCTGATACCTTATGAACTTTATCCTCCAATTCTGTCAGTGAGAAAGGATTTGATTTTTCCATTGAGCCAGTCACCATAATCATCCCTTTCTGCATGATTCACAATTGAACATGTAGTTGCTTTAATAAAGCATCTTCTCTTGTTGGCTTTCCTTTTGGGGAAAGTACAAGATGGCTGAAACAGAACCAGTACTGAGTACCCCTCAGAGTATTCATGCTCATCCTATATCTTAGTTACTAAAATATTACTAAAAGTATTGTGAGCAGGACCTCATGACCAAAATGAGTTCTCCAAAAGAATGTACTTCCATGTATGTGACATACAACAGCAGTCTTCCAGATGTGTGGACCTTAACTCTACAAATATCAGAAATGGTTTCCGGTAAAGAAACTGGGAAAGTTCATATACACAATTGGTATTAAGGTTGGAAAATGCTGTAGAAGACCACGTTCTGTTATATTTAAACCTGTCATCACTATTTTTATTCAAACCTGTCATCATTTTATGTAATCATTTAAGGACACACACACACACACACGCATGAAATACAAACAACTCACTTTGTTTCACAGCCTTCAAACATTCCAGTGTTCACTAGATATGGACAGATAATTGTAGATTTTACACCATTCTTTTTCATTGCCATCATCTCTAAAGCTAGAGATTCAGCAAAACCCAGAGCTGCAAATTTACTTGTACAGTAATCTGAAAAGTGAGAAAGAAATAGAATTGTATGTGCATGAAGCAGAATATTCTTCCTATAAAATATTTTGGATATTACACATAAGCATAGCTAACTGAATAATCAATGGCAATTGGCATCTTTTGTTTGTACCTTCAGAGGTCTATTTCCTATGTTTACAACATTGCTGCTAAAAGGCTGGGAATTTTGCAGGTAAAGAAGGCAGTCTCAGATTACAAACTCCAAATTTCCAACTTTCTTAATTACTATGCATAAATATTATACTTAATAGCAATAGTAACTTTGTTATCTTCTGTCTCATTTTTATGATTAAATGTGCTATATCTAAAAATATTTGTGGGGAACCTCTAGACAGTTCTTTCAAATATTAATGAAATGTGATGGAACGAATAATTAAATAAGTTGCCAGCCATCATATTCACTGTTTTTAATTCAATTATTTGAAGTACATTACCCTAATATTTTTTAAAAAAAATTCTAACACTTCTATAACTCTTGATTACCCTTTCATATTTCTTCTTTTTTCCTACTACAGTCTTTTGTTTCTTGTTCAAAGGAAACATTGACTTGTAACAACAGTTGCTAACTCTTTGGCCTACCTCAACTATCAAATTAAGAATTTTAATTAAACTACTGTATCCATTAAGTTTAAATGTTATTTTTAATCTGTTCTGCAGCACTTTTGCCATATACTAACCTGTCATTTTGTTGACACCATAAAAGCCAGCTGCACTTGAAACAGTCACCACATGTCCATGATTAGAAGCTACCATGGCTGGAACAAATGCTTTGACAGTCTATGACGAAGAGGTAAAAACAAATACATTTCAGCATATGAACATATAAAAAATAACTATTTTTTAAAAATTGTAAATTTCACTTCAAAAATGACCTCATCGGGTAGATACAATAATATTTCAGAGTTTCTGAAAAGTCTCCCGGTCTTCCAGTTCAGCTATGTTTCATTTTGTTCTCTTCTGGAATGGAGGTGACCAAGGATGGATCTATGTGGTGGTATCAATCTCTTCGAAAGAGGGAAGGGCATATTCTCTCCTCAAGAGGTCATTACTAGGATCTCTCTTTTTGGGATAATAATCATCCAGTCTTCAAATTTACTTTTGAGGAAAATTTTGTGCAAAAGGTGGTTGGACCTTAGCTACAAAGAATATTGGAGGAAACAGATTGTCTGGACTTGTTTCAGTTGGATTGAGATATAGTATGGAGAATGGGTTGGTTGTGCTTGTTGATAGTCTTTGGTGAAGCCAGGATGTGGTGGATCTCAGTGGCTTTCAATACCACTAAACATGTTATCCTGGTATCCTTCTAGACTAGCTATGGGAGATGGAAGTGGGAGGCATTGACCTCCTTCCTCAGATGTCAGTCTCAGTCAATGTTGACAGAAAGACCCAGGGCTTCTAAAATGTGTACCTCATTACTATAACAAATTTAAATAATAATAACAGAATTTGCAGGCTATTATTTATTGCAATAACATCTACCGTGTTTCTCATATAATAAGGCTGGGTCTTATTTTTTTTTGAGCCCTGAAAAAATGGCTAGGCTGTCTTTTCGGGGTGACTTAATTCCCCCTTGCATCTTGGGCGGGCGGCAACAGCTTGGATGTTGACCTTGACGTTGGTGGGGCACTTTGTATCGAGGTCAACGCAGGCAGCACCATATCCGGGTGTGCAACAAAAGTACTTCCTAACGGCAAGCCCCACCACCACCACCCCCCATTTCGCATGTTTTAATATAGGCCTTAATTTGGGGGGTGGGGCTTAATTTCATTTCACGCCTATAAAACATGCTGGGACTTCCTATTGGGGGAGGCCATATTGTTGGAGAAACAGGGTATGTAAATACTAAGTACTATATTAGAAGGCAATTTGTTAGATTTTGCTATAGCAAAATATAATTATTCGGTTCCAGAGTAGATTTCTAATTTTATCAAGAAATGTTAGGCTGAAATAGAATACATTCAGGAGAAATAATATTTACATATTTCACTATGTAAATAAATAATAATCATTTATGAGAGTATACCGTAGATTGAAAATTTTATTTCTTTACAATTAACCCAATTTAACATTGTCATCTGCATAATAAACATTATAAGCCATTTTTAAAATTCTGCACATTTTACATTTCACTAGGGCTGTTACATTTATCAGTGGTTTTAGTTTTCAGTTAGTTTTGCTATTTGTTCATGGTGAAGTGTATTGTAGTGTATTTATTGTATGTATTAAATACTATTTTATCAACAGTATTTTATTAAAGTGATATCATTGCTGGTTCTAAAAATAAACATGTTAGTTTATTTTGCAAGGAATCTTCTAATTAAGACCAATGAAAAAATATGCAAAAGATTAGCCTTTTGCATTATAATACTCTTGTAAAATCTGAACTTTTGATGAATACTAATACATCTAATCTAGCTCTGTTTCAGAAGTTCAACAGTACTTTGGTGTTGAATAGTCAAAACTTGGAGCCAACTTCCAGTGGAGGTAGTAGGTCAATCTTCAGTAACTGAATTTAAATATGCTTGGAATAAACACATGTCTATCATATAACAATCAATCAATATAATTTAAAACAAAACAACCCCCCCCCCCCAATTGGGCAGATTCGATGTACCACTGGATCTTTTTCTGCTATATGTTTCTATGTTATTGCTGTGTTATGTTCAAATTTAAATATACAGCTAACCGCAGCTATGATTCTTGGTTTTTTTAATAGACCACTAGAGGGCATCAATAGCAAAAATGCAGGCTTTAAAACTGCATGGAGTTATTGATGAAGTTGCCAGGAATCAAGACTGAAGTCAAAGGTAGAAACAAAGAAAAACATTTTTGAATATCTTTGCTATGGAGACAGAAGTCAAAATTTTTGTTGTTCCTTGCAAAATGCTATGTATAGAGAAGCATGTCTGAAAGGTTTTTTAAAACCTCTAGGTTTTTAACCTGTGATTGCCAACAGCAATAGCTGATTGTGTGAATCTTAGTCAAAATCAACATCGATATTACCTGCTTAAACGATTGGTGGCCTTCCAGATTTTGGGTCTTTTTTCTTTCCAAAATTTGTTGCATACTGGCTTATAGCTCATATACGCATGGCCAATAATCAAGACAGTTAGGTAATAAATATCCTGCCCATTTTAAGTATGTTCACCCAAACTTTCAATTTGTTCCACTAAAGTAAATTTTGTCCAGCTGTCACATGTTTACAATAACTATACTATTCTTCTTTTATAGCAGAACAAAAGCCATAAATCAGTACCAATATGGCCTAGGTTAGAAGTGGGGAACTTTTTTTCGTTATTTTCAGCTTCTCAAGTTGAGTGACAATAGTTGAATAGAGAAGGGTTAAAAAGGAACGTGCTTTAGAGAAAATTATACAGCTTAATTTAAAAAAAAAACGGAGAAACAAATTATTAAAAATATAATCTTTTGTCGATCAGAGAAAGTGGGCTACAAGCACTGCAGGTTGAAAGGGGCTCATTAAAGTATTTGTGCATCTTAGAGATCACCATATAGTGAAAGAAAATGATCCCATCATAGTAGAATTACTCCTTTGAAATTATTGAATCATCTTCTAAAAGAGCCTTTGTGTAATTCTTATAGCTTCTTCACTAGGATAGAAATGTATTATGTGGTGACAGAATTGATTGGATGCTGAGGACAATGCTATGCAGAGCTTTGAAAATGCTTATGAGAAACAGGATTTATATTTATGATTTT